>NC_035438.2:97041388-97344797 GCF_002127325.2 Helianthus annuus | reverse complement strand
TGAAATTTTTTTTTGGGATACCCCTGAATTAATGTTCTAGTTCCGCCACTGCCTGCGATATTGATGTAACTCGGCCAGTATTTTATATATAAATAAATGGAATGATTTAAAAAAAATAAAAAATTTAATTAAAAAAAAAGAGAAAGAATTTCCGTGATCATTATGTCTAAGGTCATGTGTAGTCATAAAGCCCCTTTGTGGGCGTTATGCGACACGTGGCGCGCCACGTCAGCGTGTGGGCGTTATGGGGCCTTATGCATTTAAGCCCGTAGTCATAACGCCACTACCTCATCATTACCCAATTAATAAATAAACCCTTAAACTATACATATATATGTATATATACATGTCTGTGTGAGTGGAGAGAAAAGAAACAAAAACCATAGCGCCGCGATGAGTATAGCGCTTCAAAAAAATTTTGGGCCATAGCGCCCAGGGGGGTGGTGTGCCCGGCGCGATAAGGGCGCTATAAGGGGCTATACCGCCCCACTACGTTCAACCTAACAAAGAGATGCTCCTCAATGAAATGTAAGAAACATCATAAAGATGCTGCTAGATGAAATGTAAGAAAGATCATAAAAGTGAACTTTGCATATAAATTTTTATCGCTATGAGAATCTTCCAACATGCTTAATCATATCCTCATATAATCCAAACACCTGAAGTTCTTACAAAAATTTTGATAATTGTTACAACTTGAAAATTCATTCAAGGTTCATCAAAGTTGAGAAAATTCATTGATCGAAGGTTCATCAAAGGTAGAGAGTATTTGATGCTAACAATCGAGAACCCATAAGACGGGTACCAGAACTTTCTCAATAAATATTTAACGATATAACAAACTTGATGGTGAACAAATGAGTAAGTTAACAAGTAAATACATCATCATAGACAAGATTTAAGAAAAAGCCATAAGAGGGAAACTGAATAAAAATAAGAAAAAAAATTGTGAAGAAAGCCGACATCAATGAATTCCTCACTACAAACCAAACAAAGATTTTTACCATTTTGATAAACTTATGATACTTTCTTGTGAATATATTATACTCACACCTAAAAAATGTTTTGATTGCTTCAAAAAGTTTGTGTGCTTATAATTAAAAGAATTGCAAGCTTAAACAAATGTAAATTATACAAGAAGGGTGATAACAATTTTTAGAAAAGAAAAAAATAATACATATAAGATTGACCATCACCACCTATTCATTCACATATGCACTATCCTGACCATCCTCCACCCTTTCCACACATACATTTTACATCCAAAACAAGAAAAGAAGAATACATTACATACAATTATCTATTTGGGAGCCAAAAATTCAAAAACCCAAATATGAATAATTTCCATCTCAGAACTTGGGGTCTCTTGATTATACCAATGATTTGGGTTGTAAATGTAGCTCAAACAATCATAGTTGCTTATTTACTTGACGACTTTGTGAAGACTTATCTTTCTTTTCTCATATCGTATCGATCAACCCAACATTTGTCTTTTTTAACTGCCTTGTCCCATCTACGATAGAAGATACGCATTTCAGTATACGACTGCAACCTCACCTGCATAAAAACGCAACGAGACACGTTCTAAAAGTTACAGGTTTGTATTTATGTACTTTTCAATATATGTATCAAAACTAAAAATATTGACATACCACAGGGACCAACCGTGTAATTAATCTTTTTTTTCAATTTTAGATGCAAAAGTCAAAAAATAATGAAAATACATGTACTCTAATAATAGAAAGTCTATTAAGTTTATAGTTATTAGACTCATAAAAAATAACGATTAGTCAATTAGACTAAAAAGTAAAAACATTATAATCTTTGTGTTTGGTGTGTATTATTATAACCACATCCAAATGGTCAACTCTACATAGGACGTACCTCAGCTCGATCACTTCCGGCATGGATTTCACTACTGTTAGACTGCAATTATATACATGTGAATTTTATAAGTGGAACATAAAGAGAAAAGAAATGAGGGGTACCAAATTCAGGTTTAAGATAGTACCAGCTTTACAAGATCATCGGCATATGTTGTATTTTTTCTACTCGTGTGATCAGTAAGTGATTCGTTGCTCGCCTGCAGGAAATAAGAACGCGGTTACAAATATTGAAACAAAACAAATCATCTTGGAAAAGGCATAAAGAAAGGGTCTTAAGAGGAGCCACTAACAACGTCTTTGAGTGTGTCAGATATGGCAATTTCAAACTAATTACACATATGAATGGGTCGAATTGGTTAGTATTTTACCTCAAATTGGTCAGATATTAACATTATTCGTTGAAAGAGAATGTGTAAAAATAATAGAAACTCGCCCAAAATCTATTTTTAATGCTCAAAACCTTCAAGGATTTATACTACTACCATTGTAATTGTAATAATATTGTTTTCATAATCGTACCAACTCAAATCATTATTTATAAAACATTTAAACCATAGGCGGCTCAGCCCAACCCAACACAACGCAAATAATGTAAGCTGAACAAAAAACGACATGCTTGAACCCATTTCTTACCAAACCCACCTGACCTACACTTGTAATTGCCACCCCTAACCATGGTCAATATAGTTACTTACATGATTTGCACCACCAAGAGAAGGGACACCAAGATGAACAATGTATTCAGCATCAACCACACCAACCTTCTGCTTCCGGTCACCCTGTAGAGACACGCGATCAAAATCTGAGTCGGTAACAACATAACCGCAGAGAGGTCATATATAGATGGATGACTTGCCTGAGCACAATAGCCGAGCTGAAAATCGATGCCCCATGCGTGAATCAAATCATTCTGTTCAGCACAAAAACCATCACAATCACCACCCAAAGGTATAATATGGTACTTTTTTGTTCTTTTTAAGGCATGAATATTTATCTGTACCTGAATGAGATACCACGCGCAGCGCCACGCCGCCTTTGAAAACACAGGAGCCATCATTTCTACCCAACTGCAATACAATTGTTGCATGTTAAAACTTAAACCAGAAGGTGAAGAACACACAAGGCTTAAAGTAGGGCCTGTGTATGCTTACCCAAAGCATGGAGGACCCGTGCTATTGTCAAAACACCTTCCACCGCCTCGTAACTTAAAATACCTCCTGTTTACAACACAATGATTAACGAAGGTTTTATAAAGTCAAAAATAGAACATATAGACTGATACCTATGAACTTTTGAGTTCTTTTGGCGTACGGTAATTTGATGGTGTATCTCTGATTTTCGAGGATCAAGTGCTGGCTGTGATATGTCAAGTTCTTCCTCTTTAACAATTGATATATACCTACAAATGAGCGTGCTTGTATAATTGATTTAAGTGGGTGTTTACATCTGTATTTTTTGAAGTGATAAGTGATGCTAGATTATCTAATTAAACACCAGAAACTGATTATTGCAATTCCAAATCAAATAATCGGTTCCAAATCCAAAGTACCCAAACACCCCCTTAAAGGACTTACCGGCCTGGATTAAAATGTTCGATATCAAGGTCCTCGTCCCAAAGAAAAATGTAGTCATACTCCGCAACTATATCCGGGTGCAAAAACCGCTTAGCAAACCACCTATAGCATTACGGAAAAAAAATTAAATTAAAAAAACATTCATTTGGTAGATTTAAGAACAGAACATAATACGATAGTATAATGTGTAACCGGGGGGGAAATTTACCACTTCGTTTGGTTCATGGCTGAAACGTGAATGACCCGACTAGCCCATTGTAGATCATTCCATTGATCAACAATGCCATCATAATGAAACACCATGACAACAAAGTCGTTTTCTAAAAACTGAAACAATTATGCCATTTTATATTATTTTATGGTACATAAAAGAAGTATGAAAATGTGAGTAAGGGTGAAAAGAAGCCAAGATATACACATGAACAAGCATTTGGATGATTACCTTTGTTATAATGTTATTAACCAAATACTTTTGCTTTATTCCAGCTGCAATAGCCAGCAAACTCACCGAACGACTTGAATGGCTCTGAAACAGGAGAAAAAAAAACTGCATAGTTAAGGAAAATGCTTGGTTAAGTTTTTAATGTCTGAAACAGGAGAAAAAAAAACTGCATAGTTAAGAAAAAAAAAACTGCATAGTCAATGAAAGAATCCAAACAGGTGATTTGAATATATAAGCTTTCTAAAACAAAGTCAATTTTTGTTTAACAAAGGAATTAGTAAAAAACTACTTGTGGCTATCGTGACGGGTTGTTGGATTGAATTGGTGAACCTGAACACAACCCATATATTTATTCATGTCGAAGACAACAACTCCAATCCGAAAACTTAAAATCGTGTAACCCGAACAGGTCCCCTGTAACGCATTTATCTAAATGAGTCAAATGGGTTGTAATAAAGCTGTAACTGGGTTAAAAGGGTCATAAATGGGACCTGTTTTATTAAAGTATATTCTATATTTAGACGGTTGGCCTGTTTTATTAAACAGGTTAAAACATATCAACTGGAACACAACTCGTTAGACTGTTAAACAAGCCAACCCGAACACGACCTGTATATTTAGCGAGTTAGACATGAGAACCCATAAAGTTATTATATTTATGTCAAATCCATATCGCACTTCATGTTGTGTCAAGAATTGTCACCCCTGTTAAAAACCGATGTGGATAACTCACACTGTTGTCAAATGAACCCCATAAAGGGCGCATCTCCAAATCAGAAGTTTTGGCAAGAACTCCTTCCGGCAATACTTCGCTGCCTGGAGGCCTGCACCGGTTCTAAAACAAACGAGAAACCGTAAGTTAAGGTGTTAAGCACACTCGGAACTACAATCTCTCTTTAAAAGATAAATACCTTGCATTTTTCTGCATCCTTCAACTCCATTTGTGATCGTTGTAGTATCTACCATGGCAGATAACATTAATACCCTTTGATACAGTAAACAATCAAAGATATATAAAGGGTTAATTGCGTAAAAAGATAACCAAGTGTATCCATTTATTATATCAGGAAACTATCTTTGTTTTCACCCATACAAACACTCAAAACGCTCGCCATGTCAGCATACCGTAATGTTCAAAGCTAGCGCCACATCAGAAAGTTGACTTTAACCCGGTAACGGGTACCTTAGACTCAAAACAAAATAGAGGTTTGAGCGTTTTTATGGGTGAAGAAGAATATGGTTACCTGATATAAACATTTGGAACAAAGCTGGTTACGTTTTTATGTGATAACCCTATAACTAACCAATAACTGCAGGGGGAAAGTAAGAGTACTTTAAGGTCATTTGCATAGAATGCTGTCCCGAGGATGTAAAAGCCGAAGATTAGTGAGGCCGTGAGGATGAAAGTGGCGACACTTGTTCTACTCTTGGGTTCAGACAGTAGAGAGGCCTGAAATCAATACCATAAACAACTAACTTAAACCGATGTAGCGTTGAGTTTGAGAGTCAAACCAAGTGATATTCATCACTAAAACCGCAAAGAGTGTCGTTCAATTTGCGAGAAATAAGATTGATCATTAAACTTTCTATGAATTACCATGAATCAAACATATAACGTTACATTTCTAGTTAACTCTGTTTCTGAAACAGAGCAAGTTTAAAAAGAATACACAGAAACAATATATATATATATATATATATATATATAAGTAATTGAATAAGCACCCTAACAGCGAACCCTGCAGCCGGTGGCTGCAACCCATGGCTACTTAACAGATCAAACCGTGGTTCATATTTAACCCATAAACTATCCCAAAAGTGTAAAATTTGCAAATTCTTACCAAAAACACCTTACAACATGAGAAAACAACTAAAACAGAGAAGCCCATATCGAAATCGATTCCAAATATTCCTGGAAAAGTCCCTAATTTAATAAATAAATCAAACCCTATAATTTCAGAAGTCGAACTTATGAACCAAATCATCTGACACCAATTTTGTCATGTTTTACCTATGATCAACTGTAACAATCAGACATGTGTATGTTTGTATTTAGTATATACAAACACATAAACACAGATAGATACAAAGAGAGAGAGAGAGAGAGAAAAGGGAACATACAAAGTTAAAATTCTTCATGTGCCTGCCCTTCAACTGAAAGCGCCAAAACAGAGAAGAAGATGAAAAGCAGCTTTTTTATATGTTTAGTTACAGGAAAGTGGATCGTTTTTTGTAAAGCAAGGAATATTAATCAAATAAATCAAAGATTAATAATAATAAATATGATGAAAAGTTTGAAGAGAAAGCAAGGAAGTTTTCAGTTTTCAGCAACAAAGTGTCGCTGCGGTTACCGTAACCGTCAGTTGCAAGTCACCCAACACAAAAACCACCAGCGCCAGCCACCGTGATGGGAGTTTGTTGCATCCGTGTCGTTCGTGCGTAGACGTGCAGGGATTTTGTGCTGACGTGTATAATATTTAATCTGCTCGTCGTGGGTACCATTTTCTACACAACTGTCATTTCGTTGTTGGAGCATGTGGGCCCTTCCTTACTCTTGTATCCCAAATGTCCAAATATTGAGGAAAAGAATTCAACAATTCAACAAATATTAAACATTGCTTAAATTGTTACATGGCGCTGTTTGTTTACTTCTTAACAAAGTTTTTAATTGTTTGGATATCTTACTGATTCAGCATTTAATGGTTCATACTATTTGTTTTGTGAGTAAAAGTCTGAATGGTTCAGACATTTGTCTCTGAATGGTTAAACATTATACTTGCTCTTAATAGTTCAGACCTCTTACTGATTCAGCATTTAATGGTTCAGACATCTTATTAGTTCAGTACTTAACCATTCAGAAGTTGTCAAACAGCCCCTTAATCTCGTATAATATATTTAAACAAGTTTCATCCGTCAACTCGTTCAACCATTTTTCTACAATCATGGATCCAATTAGTTGGTTTACAACTTGGTTAGTACTCGTCAATCTTTGACTGACGCATCTAGATTAGTTAGTTAAACGAGTTATGTTTGGATTATGCAATTTTAAGTATACGTGGATTAGGATTGTTGTTTTTAAAACGAATAAAAATATGGGCAGGCTTTGTGTTGTGCAATGTATCTCACCAATCTGTATATTTAGGATTTTCTTTATTCATGATGTTACTTGTTTGAAAACTTTTTTATGCAGGCCCTGTAATATAATCACTACCATCCATAAGTAACTGCATTGTTTGATAGGGGTTCGGTAGCCGAACATGGGTCGACAACAAAAACAATGGGTCAAGATTTTAGTTTGGATCCCACAATTATTCAAGCCACGTCCCACTTTACTCTAATTCCATTTTTAGCCTATTTGTTTACAATTTCCATGTTTATTTTCTTTTCTTCATACACGTTGTTTTTATGTTATATTTAGATTAGTTGGTAGTTATTAGTTTTTAGGAAACTCTGGTAATTGTTAGTTTAAAAAGAAGAACGAGAGGAACAAATGGGTAGTGAGTTTATGATTTTGAAAATTTGTGTGTTAATTTTTTCAATGGATTTTGAGAGTTATTAATTCTTCCATGCTAGTTCAAGTGTGGCAACTTAAATGGTGTTCTTGGAGCTTAGATTAGAATCAAACGGTGTATCTTGATTCTCGTTTAGCTTGCCCTAATTGTTTTTTTGTGCGGTGTTTCTGTATCACAAAAGACCGTTAGGTCTATCAATTTTATTTAGAGTTTAATTTCATAGCCATTAGTGAACCGATTGCTATCATGGTCCTTTTTAGTTTTACAACTAATATTAGACAAAATTCATTAAATATCATGATTTGTTTTGATAGATTCACCATCAGTAAACACCCACAAGCATTAAAACTTGACCATATTCATTAAGATAAAATAAAAAGTATTTATTTCCAATCCGTGTTTTGTTCATCTTGTTGGAAAAAAAAAACAAACAATAAAAAAATATTAGAGTAAACTGCCATTTTGGTCTCTGAGGTTTGGCCAGTTTTACCACTTTAGTTCAAATTTCAAACCTTTTGCCATTTTGGTCCCTGTGGTTTCGTTTTTTTTGCCATTTTTGTCCAAATTTCAAATTTGGCCAGATTCCTCAACTTAAAACCTTCTATTTTATCTTTATCCTCAAGGGCATTTTGGTCATTTTAGAATTATTATAAAATGGGTGGGTGTTGATGATGGTGGTGGTGAGAAGGGAGAGGAGGTGGCGGTGGTGAGAAGAGAGAGGAGGTGGCGGTGGCGGTGGTGAGAAGAGAGAGAGGGGGTGGCGGTGGTGGTCTTCTGCTTTTGGGGAAGATGAAGACATGGGATGCTTTTATTTGTATTGTTTTAATTAAAAATGTGTTATAATAATTCCAAAATGACTAAAATGCCCTTGAGGATAAAGACAAAATAGAAGGTTTTAAGTTGTGGAATCTTGCCAAATTTGAAAGTTGGACCAAAATGGCAAAAAAACGAAACCACAGGGACCAAAATTGCAAAAGGTTTGAAATTTGGACTAAAGTGGCAAATCTGGTCAAACCTCAGGGACCAAAATGGCAGTTTACTCAAAATATTATCTAACTAATAAAGATAGATAAACAAAGTAAAGTATATATATAATAGATAGAGTGTACGTGAATGAAAACTAAATGAGAATGCTCTAACATATGCATAATTACATATTTACTAGTCTATTTGTCATCCTTTACTTTATCAAATGGTTGCGATTGTGAATCATAAGCCTGAAATATATCTTTTTAACTTAGTTTGAGTAGGTTGAGCCAAATGGTGAAAGGTTACTGACGATTGTTAGGATTAATAGCCGACAAACGATGGTTAGCGTTGGTTATCTTTTGTAGCAATAGTAACAATTATAATTGCAAAGCGGAATAAGGGGGTCCATTGACTCACTATCACCATAATTTGTCGTATTTTCTTTATAAAATCTAAATTTTTTTAAGAAGAATATAAGTTTGACTCTTTAGTTGTAGTTGGTAGAAAAAAAGACGTTTATAATGGTTCTGACCAACAAATTTTTGTAAAAAAAAAAAATTATAGAAACTTTAGTATAAAAATGAGATAAAATGAAGTTTACAATTTGACATGACAAAACTTTTGGTTTTGTATTAATTTTTATATTATTTGTTTTGGTTAATGATTGAGAACTCACATGTAAAGCATTGATTGTGTCAATGTATATCATAACAAGCAATTGACTACTCCTCCTTTTGTGTATATTATTTGTTTTGGTTAATGATTGAGAAGTCACATGTAAAGCATTGACACTCATTGTGTCAATGTATACCATAACAAGCAATTGACTACTCCCCCTTTTGTGTATTATTGTAATTCGCATGTGAAGCATTGACAATCATTATACCAAAAGTATTTTATGTTTATATGTTTAAAACCTTTCGTTTAATGTTACTTAAGTTTTAAATCATGTATACACATTCAACACGGTGATAAACTCTTTTTTATCAGAAATAGTGATAATACATGGGATAGGAGATGATTAAATAGGGAGTTTGATTTGAGTAGGAAATGTATGAAGCAATAATAGTAGGACACAAAGACATTTTAGTTAATCTCATATCATCTTCTCTATTTCTCTTAATCTGCATTTTCAAAACCCACTATTTTCAAAATCCATCATCTTTAAACTTCTCTTCACTTTCGATCTCTATAATCACCATCAATCAATGATTCGAATACTCAATCAACGTTTTCTTCAACTTTTTTTTTAAAGAAACTCAGTTTAATTTCATACTATTTCTCATTTATTTTCTCATGATTTTGAAGCGAATCACTCGATTTGTTCGATTCGATCGTTGATAAGTGTTTCTAACATTCAAATTTTGTCAGTCGTTGAAGAAATCCTAAAAAAATAGCTTCGATCTGTGTAAAAAAAATAATTGCTGTTGGTCCCCTTTGGCGGCCCTGTTAGAACATGCAACTTTCTCCTCTCATTGAGACGGGTGTTTGTGAAGTATATAAACATTCAAAGAATAAAAATAGACAATGAGAATGATATATCTTCAATAATTAATTCTTATTAATCAAAGAAGAAGGGACCAAACCAGGGGGTAAACTCTTATGAAAAACTCTATATGAAATATAATACTTTACAAAGACACACCTAATTCCTTCGTAGGAATTATGTATATATAGAGAATTTTCATATCCTATCTCAAATGTGATTGGTTGATTGGAAGTTGGTATGTGTGCCCATCAATGACTTATCTTCTTTTTGAACCAACTTGCTTCCTTTTCTGATGAATCCTTCACTGTTGAGATATTAAATATATTTCCTTATGAAAAGATTCTTTTTCTTATGAAAAAAAAAAGATTCTTTTCATAGAAAGGCTTTCAAGATTCCTTTTCATTAGAAATTTTTTTTCTAGCTTTTTCCAAAAAGGAAAGATTCCTTTTACTTTCTTTTACTTTCTGAATGATTGTTTTTCCAAAAGAAAAATTCCTTTTCTTTTTCTTATGAAAGCATTTTCATAGAAATATATTAGGTGTTAATAAGATATATTATATTATTAACATAATTCTTTGACTTTGTGTCTAGTAAACTCCATAATGTCCCGCTAACATTTTGAAGTCTTGTAACCTTGTCGTGATCTTTAATCAAAGAATTTAGAAGCTTGATTTTTTTTTCTCGGTCTTCATATTTAGTGCTTCTGGGACGGTTCGTCGGTCGGTTCGTATTGACGGAATTAATTCTAAGTACCTTAAACTATTTTTAACAACAAATACAATAAAGTTTCCTAACAATTGCATTTTACGATCTGGGTTTTCGTATTATGTTTACAATCAGAGTTTTCGAATTAAGTCATTGTGTTTTAAAAAAGAATGAAAAAACACAATTTTTGTGGTTTTTATTCTATTACGTTAAAAAAAACATTTTTTATTGTGTTTTTAGTCTATTGCGTTTTAAATCAACATTTTTTTGGTGATTTTAGTCTATTGCGTTTTAGAAGCAACATAATTTTTTTTTTGAGTTCTAAATCCATTGCATTTTAGAAAAGAAGACATTTCTTTGTGTTTTTTTATCCATTGTGTTTTAGAAAATATATCTTTAAAAATCTCATTTATTACATGGGTTGAATAAATGTAATTTTATATATTAAATAATAAAAAATTTATATTTTTAAGAACCCTGTGTATTGTACGGGTTGAGTAAATTTAATTTTATATATTAAATAATGAAAAAAGTTACATTTTTAAGAAACTCATGTATTGTATGGGTTGATCACATGTAATTTTATATAACAATCAATAAAAAGTTATATCTTATTATATCTTTATATACCTTGTGTATTATACGGATTGAATAAATCTAATTTTATATACCAAGATAATAAAAAAAGTTATATTTTTAGAAACCCGGTGTATGACACGAGTTACATAAATGTAATTTTGTATAGTAAATAATAAAAATATTATATCTTTAAAAGACCTCATTTATTACACGGGTTGAATGAATCTAATAAAAATTATATATTTAAAAAAACTAACGGATATACTCGATATACGATGGATTGGGTGATTGCAGTGATGGTTCTTATAAATGTCACGTAAACATAGTGAATACCGTATTTGAGTTAAGAGTTGAACACCAAAATAAAAGTATAGAACCAATAAACATTGATTAATGTTTTTGTTTACCCCTTATAAACATTTTTTAAATAATTAGTTCTACCCTTAACTACTTTAGTTTAATAAAAGAAATAAATCATTTACATTATATTAATTTATATTTAGTGTAGTCTTTTGTTAACTTCAGGATAAATAATTTTGAAATCTAATAAATATTTCAAAGTATTATATTATATTATCTCCTATAAGAATTGTTTAAATTTATATTAAATTTAATTTTATAATTATCTTTTAATTAATATTAATTATTTATAATTACGTAGGATAGAGAGGAAAAAACTAAAAAATAGATGGCTTCAATGAATGACATGTGTCCCCTCATTGGTTTCTTTTATTATATAGTACTAGCGGTAAGACCCGTGTGCAAACACGGGTCGTTTATTAGAAAACCATGCATAACACATTTTGTTAAACGATGAATGATTATACATTATTTAAGGTTTAATTAAAAATGGATTATAAAGAAAGGGAAACGACATGATAAACCAATAACATGTTGTTATCTATTATAGACAACTATAAATGAGATGGTACGTGCTTATGAAAATTTTCTTTGTTATTATAGACGTTCAAGTTTTGTTTCATTATGATGCATATGGTTACCAACCATGTGACCATATATTTGCAAAGGGCTCTCCATTTGGATGAACCATCGACCATTAATTATAAGACGAAACTATTGGACCGTTCGCATATTGGTTGAGTCATTTGAACTCAGCATAGTCAACTGTGATAGTAATCAATATTCAGCTTTTGTTTTCGACAATCTATCGTTCAATCATGTCTTCCAATAAAAAGTCAAGTCTTTCTGTTCAAACACACCACTCCTACGTGAATCGTGACAGAGGTATATTTGCAAATCCAAACTAAAGATGTCGAGAAAATGAAACAAAGAAGAAGCATATATCGACACGTTGCGAAACATATTGACACGTTACGAAACATATTTATCTTTGCATCCCTCGTTTACAAGATAAGAATTAATAATTGAAGAATCACTTGAACAGGCAATATTGTTCTTTCCAGCAACTTTTGAAGGGTCCATGTTCATGCTTGCAATTTTCTTAATTTTCTTCTCTTAAACCTGTATAACATGAAGAGATAATGCAATATCCACATGTAATTTCATCCAAAATAAGAACAAAAAAATGAAGCAAATAGAAAAGATCATAAAATCCAGTGTAAAAAGGAATAACATCACATGTCTTCCATCCAAATTGCTAAAACCATATTTAAAATCATCAGAAACTTTCAAGTGGATCGGGAAATGGATTCTTTGAAAAGATTCCATCCAGATTGCTAAAACCATATTTAAAATCTTCAGAAACGTTGATGTTCTTATTAGGTTTTCCTCCTTTAAATCCTTTAAGAATATTCACAAGCGCACCGGGGATACCCTGTATCAACAAAACGTATCGCAAGATCACTAATCATTATTAACATTTTAACATAGTTACTGATCATACTGAAAACCTCTAAGTACTATCATTTTAGTAATTAGACAGAGTTTCAACCTGTTTTTTCTTTTGATTATGAGAACTGCCAATCACAGCTTCTACTGCGGCCGCAAGAACTTTATCATGAAGTGATAGAAAATATTCTGTAACCCTACAGTAACGAAAACAACATATCGCTATTATATTGACTATTTGACATCTTATGTGGACAAAGCACGGTGCCACAAAACAAAGATAAGTGTACCTGAGATCATCGTCACTTTTAATTAAGGAGAGCAATGCCACTTCAGACCCATTTATCTACATAGTAAAGACGTTGATGAATAAGAAAAATTCATCAAACAAAAAATTTTTAAAAAAATGTGCATATAAACTTCAAAGGTTACAAAAATTCTAGAAGAGTAAAATGTCATTTTTGTCCTTGAGGTTTGGCCAGTTTTGGGCTTGGAGAAAACAGTGGTCTAAACAACTTTTGGGTAATATTTTATTGCGTTAAAACAGTGTTTTGTGGAGAAAACAGTGTTTGAAACCACTGTTGAGTTAAAACTGTGTTTTGAAACCAGAGTTTTAACCCAACAGTGGTTTCAACCACTGTTTTCTCCACAAGGCACGGTTTTAGCTGAACAGTGGTTTCAAACCACAATTTTAACCCAACAGTGGTTTCAACCACTG
Organism: Helianthus annuus; assembly: GCF_002127325.2. Lineage (NCBI taxonomy): Eukaryota > Viridiplantae > Streptophyta > Magnoliopsida > Asterales > Asteraceae > Helianthus > Helianthus annuus. The sequence continues at coordinate 97,331,114 of NC_035438.2, read as the reverse complement.
TATTATCCAAGCCCAATTTGATTACAACAGTGGTTTCTGTCGCACCCCCAAAATCCACCCGCGGATGACACCCGCTTTGAGGGCGTGACTGACCAGGATCCAGCCACCAATCATACTGAATGATTAAACTGATAATAAAAAGTAATACTTACTAACCATAAGATTAGCAAATATCAAGTTCAGAGTTTAAGGTTTCAAGTTCAAACAGTAATAAGTAGCGGAAGCATAAATAAACAGTTTTAAACAACGTTCATAGGGTAAGTCATGATAAATGCCCAACACACGGGCAGACAACCATTACACATCCCAAGCAGCTGCTCCAGTCACTGGCCACCTGCAAAGCATGCAGTAAGGGGTCAACAATAATGCTGAGTGAGTTCACTAGTTGTCCAGTTTTAATTACCAAAAACTTGTTTCACCAGTTAATTTATCCGTTTATACATGCCATGGGGAGCTACCCCAAAAGTTAGCGACTAAACTGTTTTTCCAATACCGAACACTAGGTAACCGTTTGCGTTTCCGCAGGATGCCCCGATGTCAATGTTCTATCATCATTGACGGATGCCTGAGTACATTAGTTCACGACCGATCCCATACCATGGCACGGTGTGAGGTTGGTAAAACCTAAATAGCGCTATCAACTAATAACCCGTTCGCCTGGCCCCGGCGACTAATCGGTATTATGTAGTAGGGACTTGAGTGATAGAGTTGCGTTTAGTGCAGTTGGTTGCATTCCGTATAAACAGTAATTAACTAAAAGGTTTCCCAATGACAAGGGAAGGAAAAGTAAGTTTGTTCCCAATAACTAGGGAAGGAATGTAAATGGTATCCCCTTTACAAGGGGATAGGGTTGTTTTAGTCTCGTGTCCCAAACCACCGGGACGCATACTTTTAAGTTGTGAACTCACCTTGGGTTGCTCGGTAGATACGTTACTTGGTTAAGTATGTTGGTCACCACGTCCTAGCATGGTTACCAAGTATGGGTCAAGTTGGGTACAAGTAAACACGTATAAACACACTTAGCATAAATGCAAACAACCACAGTAGCAGGTATACATGCAGCCCAGTCAACAGAAAGTCCAACATACAAACGATTATTGGGCCAACCCTAATATCTACACAGCAAACAGTTACATAGCAGTCCAGTTAACAGATAGCACAACAAGTCATTTGGCCCAATAATAGCCCAGTCGCGACAAAGGCGATTGCGAGTCGCAACCAAGGGATTCTGACTCGCAACCTCGGTTACGGCTCACCATGCATTGGTTACGAGTCGCAACCAGGGTTTCCGACTCGCAACCTTGGTTACGGCTCATCACGTGCTGCTTGCGAGTCGCAACTGCGGTCTCGGTTCATCATGCGTTGGTTACGAGTCGCAACCGAAGGTCCCGACTCGCAACCTCAGCTACGTGCACCTGAAGCCTTCTAGAACCTGTCCTTTGTACGATCCAATGACCTTGCATTTTCATGTAATTTTGTACTGACCAATCAGAATGCAAAAACATGTTTTGTTGTCTAATTACAAAGCAAAATGGATCAAAACAAGCATATTCAAAATATTTTTGTGACATTCAAACTGTTCATCATAATATTCATCCGGTTCATCAGGTTTTGACCCTCACAACCCACCCATAACATGCATTCTAGGATTCATACATCACCATAAACCGAAAGCATCAGAAAAGTGTTAAAGCAACCAAATCTAAGTATCATGCTTGGATTCTATTTCTAGCACATATGAAACATGAACACTCAACCCATAATACTCAAAGTCTTGGCTAAATGTTTCTATCTATAACTAAGGAGTGACAATATTTGATCAAAGTAACAACTAAGACAACATTTCATCAAGGCAAGGGTTTCATTCTCGGCTAAACAAGAACATTACAAGAAAGCATGAAACCTCTAACAAATTAACACGCATACACACTAACCGGTTAAGGAAGGGTATGAAGATGATCTTTCGAGTGGGACTCCGATCTTGAATCCGCAAGCTTTGTTGTCGGGTTGAATCCGAAGGAACAAGGAAGAAAATGGTGGTTGATGCTTTGGGTTTTTAGGGTTCTAGTGTGAGAGAGGAGAGTGTGAGAGGAGTGTTGTAAAATGGTTTAAGGGAGGGGAGGGTTGGTTTATATAAGGTTGCGAGTGGGTTAGGGTGATTCCGGGTTGGATTTCTCGGTCATAAGGCCCAAACGGCCCATTGTTACTGTTCACTAGCAACCGTGGGCTCGAGTCGGGTTTGTGGTCTCGGATTGATTGTGGTTTCGGGTTCCGGTTCATCTCACATACACACACACTCCCTTATATCTATGTATATATATATATATATATAATACATACACATTTATATCTATATACACATATACATGAATACACATAGCATGTAACACAATAGTTCAAATTTTCATTTTAATAGAATCTATGTACACACATGTTACATCGAAAGATTGTCCGGGGAAAACCCGAAGTGTCACAGTTTCAACCATTGTTTTCAATATAAATCTATACACAAATTCACCTCTGATGCTTACGACGTTGATTAGAATCAAGTGCATAAATAAAATATTACCTCAGCTTCAAAATCCACTTCTCCAATGCTTACGACATTGTACTGTTTTTGACATCAAACAGATTCATTGCACCGCTTTCGACATCAAACTGAATCGGTTTTAAGCTACAAGTAACAACTATTATCGATAAGCTTAAGACTGAAATTTGTAATGCTAACAAAGTAAAGGATCAGCTTATAGTGGATTAGTGAGTTGACATATGGAGCCTTGAGAAGGACGACTTCGGCTTATGTGGACATGTTCACTTTCATTGACGGTCTGAAAGAGTCTGAAATGTTGTGACAGAAACACACAATACGTTAAGACATAATACAATATTATAAACAGGATAGTTCATATATTAGTGATATTTATTTTTAGAAGGCAAGGCATACCTTAACTTGATTATGAAGTTCTTTGATATACTCAATAGCCAAATCCAACATGTCTGCGGTTCTCGTTTACTTCGATTAAACATTAAAATCACCAAGGCATAAATATTGTGAGACAGTCTTAGTTGATACTATAAAAAGATATTAATTGAAACAACAATGATCATACCTTATCCATATTTGGGACAAGATCTTGCAGCTTCCTCATTCTTTCACTTATTCGTGTCCGCCTGACCTGCACATGTTCACAACAAAAACATCCTTTTATCTTTGTCGTTAGGTACACGTTCCAAATGATCAACACATACGTCAGCTGATGAGTCAACCCAGTGGGAGCATGAGTTGCTTGAGTTATTATCCCTCCATCATTCTGTTCATCAACACAATCAACCATCAGCCCAAAATTAACATATTACGATATTATAAACGGGATAGTTCATATATTAGTGATATTTATTTTTAGAAGGCAAGGCATACCTCAACTTGATTCTGAAGTTCTTTTATATTTAGAAGGCAAGGCATACCTCAACTTGATTCTGAAGTTCTTTTATATACTCAACAGCCAAATCCAACATGTCTGCAGTGCTCGTTTACTTCGATTAAACATCAAAAACACCAAGGCATAAATATTGTGATACAGTCTTAGTTGATACTATGAAAAAATATTAGTTGATATCTTTTCTTGGTTTCCTTCTCTCTTTTCAACCTTTATAATAGTGTATTGTAGCCAGGGTTTGTCTAGGGCAACTGTTGAGAAATATATCATCCAAAAATTAACAATAAGATGTAACAGTTATGAGCCATTAGTTAGTTAGTTAGCTAACAAAATTGACTGTATATTCGATATTCATTTTTCTCAATAAATATTTGAACAATATTTTCAGATCCATAACTATTTCACCGTACAAATACGCGATTAAATCATCATATCATCTAAAAACTAACAATAAGATGTAGCAATACAACAGCTATTCTAATAACGAATAAGTATTGCAATATCAAGAAAGTATACGCAATCATACTAAGTTTAAATGATCATTACCAGATATTGAAAATCAAGTCACTGGATGACCAGTAGCTTTGGTGTAAGCTTCAAACAGATGAGGTACAAATTCACGATACGACAACACAAAATCTTTTAAAAATTTCTGTAAACTAATAACTTAGGGTGAGTTGCCAAATACGCAGGCGTATAACCCAGCTCATTCATGAAAAAATTCAAAGAAAGCTGAAGTCGAGCCTCCGAACTTCTCAAGCAGAAAGGTAAAGCTTTAGTCATTGTAAGTATTTCCGAATCCGACCAACCAAAGCTAGAAGTTGATATGCGGTATTATAGATTTTATTAATAAATGTGACATAATAACTTTGGAAACACCCATTTATCACACCAACAACTAACCCAATCATAATTCTTGGTAAGAAATTCAGCAACAGTTGACTTATGCCTGGTCAATAGCTCCTGAAACTTGTCGAAATGTACAGAGTTCAATCCAAAACAAACTGAATAACGATCAAATTAGTTCGAAACTGTAACACCCTAATTTTTCTAACTCTATTATTATTTAACGAGTAAGATGAGACATGCAAGCCAAGGGACTAAGTATAATTTTAGACTCGTCAGTTTTGAGTTACTAGATATTAAAGTGGGTCGTGTACTCGTGTGTAAATACCAAAACATGGTTTTTGTTACTTTGGTAGCAATATATCAACTAAAAGAAAATGAAGGACCTGGTTGTAACTTTTGGGTTGAGGCTTATCTTTTAAACCTCTACTCACGTAATTAAACCGTTGACACCAATAACATCCTCACCAGAAGCCCTACGGCGCAGACAGATGAGAAGAGAAGGATCTACGAGTTTGGTTGGAGTTTGAGGGGGAAGGAAGACACTCCGGGGTCGCGTAATCATCATCTGCAACTTTCTTGAAGCATGGTTTTCCTGGGACGTCAAGGCAAAAGCGCTGGTGTTTCAGGATCGTCATTCGCGTCACACTCGGAATCCGACTTCAAAGCTTTAGTCAACACACTCGATTCAGGTATATAAATATAATCTTTCTTGAACTCACGATCTTGTCGAGTTGTTGGGTTTGAGATGAACAGAACGGTTTGACGGAACAAGACTTGGGTGGTTACTTAGGGAACCGAATGGAGTTCCATGTTGATGGTTATGTCGAATTAACACGATTGAAACTGGAAGTCGTGTGACGTGACGGAACCATTGGTGAAAGTATTGAGCTGTGTGTAGTTTATGTTGTGGCATGGTTTTCTGGTTGGCCGGGTGTGAGGAAGATGATCTTGTGCTTGGCGATGTAGGTGATGATGCGTGGGGTTGACTTGTTAAACGTAGAAGGTGGCTGGGTGCTAATGTTATTGTGATGATGATGATGCGTTTTTTTAATATTAGTAAGAGAGTTTGCATGAGGTAGGTGTGTTCATGCAAGGGTTACAGTAAGGTTTCTGGGATGGTCAATATGCGAGAGTGGGTGTATAAGAGTTTAAAAGATATTTAATAAAGGTGTGCAGGCCATTACGCGGAATATGGAAAGCATGGTGCATGGGAGGTTTTATGTTGGGTAATGTGACTAATAATATGCTGATTATGGCTCAATGATGATGTCAATGATTGTGGTGATGATGTGGTCATGATAGCATGTGTGAAATGGAACGTGGTTTCCATGTAACTTTTTATTAGATATTTTTTTTGGGTTTATATGGCAGGTGGTGGACACTCATAGGGCCCCGGTGCGGGTTTGCGAGTCCAAACGGGTCGGGGTGGTCCAGTTCGTATGGTTCGCGAGACATGGGTGGCGAGTCGATGAAGGCGTTCAGGTTTCAGTGCAAGAAACGTGTAATGTGGGACCATTGTGAAGCTTCGCAACCGGTGAGTTCTAACTCCCCTTTTTTAGTATTTATTTTGGGGCTAGCATATATGCGTAATGATGTGTTTCACGTATATTTTTATTCAGGCTTTCTTGCTAAATTAATTAGCGAGTTTTGAAGTAAAAAAATGTTTAATAAATATTTCCTCATAGCTGGGTAGATTTCTTAGTATATGAGTTGAGAGAGTTCTGGTAGCCTTACATAGGCGTGTCAAAAGGGTATGGTGATGCTACGATTGTAGTATAAGTGGTATTATATTTTCGAGTTACGAGGTTAATCTATAGTCTAGTATGACAACGATGTTTTATACATTGTGTGTGTCGGTGTGCTTTTTTTTTGTGTGATATAGCATCCTAGAGGTGCTTGATGCGGGTTATTTGTTGATGATGTCGTTACCTTCGGGGTGGCGGCGGGTCAACGAGTTGGGACCGTCGATCCAAGTGGTGGTGTCGACGTATCCCTATTGTCGTTACCTTCGGGGTGGCGGCGGGTCAACGAGTTGGGACCGTCGATCCAAGTGGTGGTGTCGAGTATCCCTATTGTCGTTACCTTCGGGGTGGCGACGGGTTTTGGAGCTGGGGTGGCGACGGGTGGTTACCTTCGGGGTGACACCGAGGTTGTCACAGGGCTCGATTATGTCTTGGTGATGTGGCCATATTTTGTGTTAGGTTCCCACCTTATGTGTTTTATGTGTTCGCGTTAGATGAATCGGTGGGTATGTTGTGTAGGTGTGATATGATGTTAAATAGCGTGGTTGTGATTTGTACTGTGGATTGCCTTAGTACGATTTTGATGAGACGAGTATAGAGGAGTGGTTATAGGTGGCAAACCTAGTGTTAAAGGGTTTTAAAAGTGGTGTTTCTATTTTATAAATATTGTGTTTTGGCAATAAACTAACATAATTTGTTGTATCGTTTATGTTTAAATCAAACTGTTAGAACTCGCTCAGCGTAGCTGACTTTTGCATGTATGTTAGTGTGCTCGCAGGTATGTATTTCGGGTCGGTAGCACTCTTGGCAAGTGGATGGCATAACTCGTGACTCGGAAGGCAGGCATTCGTGATATTTTAATTTAATAATGGTTTTTAATTTTTAAAGCAATCGGTACTGTTTTTAGTCTAATTTCCGCTGCGACTTTTTGAGATAATTATATATATTTTTAAAAAGTACCATGTGATGTGACCCAACTGTAGGGTGCCCGGTTTGGGGGCCTTACAGAAACTATGAAACAACAATCGGTTTAAAACTTATCCGAAATCACACCGTAAATATTTGTTTCTAGTCAATTGTTTAACACCAACAAATAATGATAAAATCACTTGACATCTGAATCAATATTTACAGAGCATGGAAGTTAAAGAAAACCAAATTCTCTCTATTTTCTCATGATTTTTAAGGTGTTTTGTTTTCTAAAATCTATTCCGATGTTCTTTCTTATACAAAACCTCATCCTATTTATCACTCAAAGAAGCCCATTGATTGATGGAGTCATTGATGTCTGTCGTTATGGACATGCAAAAACCTATTTAAACTATTAGTATAGAATAAGCAGGGTATCGAACCAAGGGAGGACTGTGGAAAGTGTCGTAATGAAAAGTTTCAATTAACTACTACAGAATTGGAAAATCAGTTTGTTTGATTGTGAGAAATAACTAAATTAACGAGTAAAAAGTGTGATGTAAATCAATAAGAGAAAAGATGGTTTCTCCAGATTTCAGGTTTTCCAGTTAACTTCAATTATGTGTTTAATTGTTACCTACATAGACATAGGTGTTAAACCTGATTAACTAATTGTGATAACCAACGACTAAGTACTCCGGTCAATACATAACGGGAGGTTATCGAATGATTATCAATTACACTTACAAACCCTAACCCCATGTCAAATATATCCCAATTACTAGAACTCTCAGGAACTGAATGCTTAGAAATTAAGGTTTAAATAAATGCAATTGGTTACAATCAAGAAATCAAATCACTGGTGAAAAGCATCGAATGCTTAGATCACCAAGTCAAAACAATTGTATCAACACATAATATTCATTAACTTACAAAAACCCTCCATCCGGAGGAAACCAAAAAAGTTTAGCCGCTCATCTTGCACGAAGAATCTTCAAAAGCTTGATTTGGTGGAGAAATCATGGTTGATTCGGTGATTGAATGGAGAATCTTGATGGATTGGAGTGAAAGAAACCTTCAATTTTGAATGTCTTTTTGCCTTGGATCGACCTTGATTCATAGATAATGATCCCCCCTTTTAAAAACCCTAATATATCCCACGAATACCTTAATTCGCGTTTCTCAATGTTACCCAGTCGTAGGCTACGAAAAGGAACTCGTAGCCTACAGTTTAAAAATTCTGATGTCACATTTGACCCAAACCGTAGCTTACAGTTTACAACTCGTAAGCTACGGTCGAGTTCCTTGAATCCTTCCTTTGCTGGTCATGAATAACTCGTAAGCTACACTTTCAACTCGTAGCCTACGAAATGCAATCTCTGTTCCTTATCTTTACCTAGTACATCTACTCGTAACCTACAGGTGACAACCTGTAGGCTACGACTACACCAAATCCCCAATTCTCTTCAGTTCCATCTTTCATATAATGACATTTCAGTCCCCGAATTTTACTCCTTCTTGTTTTTGATTTCATCTTTAAGCACGATATAACTTTCAAATAAATACCAATCGACCCCTAGACTTACGATCTCTTGATTCTTACATATATGAACTCCACACATCTTTCATATTATACCGAATTAGTCCCCAAACTTCACTACTCCACATTTCTTCTACTCGTAAGCTTTTATATCACCCGAACAACTTCAAGACTTCCTCTCAAGCCGCGATATCCCATCATATGCTCACACTTTCATCTTTAACCCTCGTAAATGCACCGACTTACGCATTTTACCTGCAAAGCACCAAATTCTCATAGTCACTTCATTCCAAGCAAATAAACACATCAAATACACATAAAACATGATAATTAGACACTCTAACGCTCGGGTTTCACCCTCTCCATCACATTCCCACACTTGCCTTTGCTTGTCCCCAAGCAAACCAACTAGAACTAGTCACCATAGCAACACCACCTTTAAACCCCTTAATCGGTTCAACCTGTTCAGTCCCAAGTCATACCCATCCCATAGACTGACACAATCGAGATTGACAGTTTGACAAGTAAATGATGCAATTTCAAAACTCAAGACTTGTCTATCTAAAACTAACATGTTTACAATTAACACATGCTACACACCCCTCACAATGTACTCTCCTCTCGGGTTAATATCTGGACTAGCGTGTAATGTGCTAGTATATAAACACTCCAAAAAGGAAACATGAAATCTTGTAATCATAGGCTTGTATGACAATCACACCTCCACTGTATCATCTAACATGGCACACATCAAAAGGACTTTCGGGTTTTTGGGCTTAGGGTAAAGGTAGGAAATATTTTTGGGTTCTTTTTCTTTTCTAATTGGCTCACAAACAACAACCAAACCGTGAAACTTTATTCAAGCACAACTTATACTATTGGGTTGGTTTCTACCCAAGAACATAAACGACATTCACAATATTTCTATTTTTGTTTTTTTTTTCTTTTTCATTTCCCACATATTTTTCTATTTTCCTTTTTCTTCATTTTTTTTATATATTATTCTTTTTTTTTTCATAACAATATCATCACGGTCGGTTTTTCACAATAGATAATGGGGGAACAAACGAAAGGTAGTTAGGCTCAACAGGGCTACTAAGGGAAATTGGTGAATAACGCAAAAGAAGCACAAACACAAAGGGTGTAACAGGAAATCCTAATGCCTTTATCATCTATGTGCACATGTCAAACCCACAGTCTTAGCATGCATCGAATCACACAAGTTCTAACACAAAATAACACGTCGCCTGCACTCAACAAATGAATTCATAATATAGTGTATCCTATCCGTCTACAGGCTCAAAATCTCACCAAGAAAAGGTAAAAAGGTTGACGACATGTAGCATATGCAATTAAAACATGTTACCCCTAGATAGACATCTCTTTTCACTCATTTTCTATAAAAACACTTGTCAAACCTACTCTCATGAAACTTAAAGGGACATCCATGACAAGGGACTAATCTAGCTTACTACCGGTAAGAAGCCTATTAGTGATTGAAACTTTAGGTTTTCGTATCCAATTAGCTTGTTTAAGGTGATGAAAAATTTTCAAAATTTTCAAAATTTCCAATTTTCATCGATTTCAACCACTTTCAATCGCTTCAAAGCTTTATCCGCAAATCCCTTCCCGGGCTCCCCCATCCCCACACTTGGGATACATTGTCCCCAATGTATGGTACTTTTAAAATATAAGCCCGGGAAAACAAACCACTATCCTAAATAAGCGGCCAACTCATCACAAACAAACCAAACGACACACATCCCATAAAACAACACATAGAGTTTAAACACCACCAAGTACAAAACATGAAACGAAAGATAAAAAGACAATTAATTGTTCAGAAAGGAAAAAGCACGTGGACCTGAACATGTCAGAGAGTGCTCAATGATATGATGGACCCGGCGGTCCACCACGATATCCACCCAAATGCTCATAAAATGAGCTCATATCAAAAATGTCCGCTAAACCTCCTTGCGGACCTTGCTGCGACTGAGAAGAAGACGCTTGAGCTGTATGTGGTTGACTTTGGCGAGCCGAGTAATCATAAGGTGGAGGTCGATATGGGTAGGAGCTTTGAAAATGCGGCTCCGAGTATTCTCTTGGCAACCACATCGATCCATGAACCTGGGGCATCGGAAGACGGGGCATACCTGGCTCATATGGCTGCAACTGACTGAAGTCCACATGAGGTGGATTCTCGCAAAATGGAACTCCATTATAATAATTGAAATACTGGCGCGTTTGGTTCTCGTCATACGCCCTCATGTTCGATTCCATTTCATTGCTGATGTGACGTGCCCGGTCGGCACGTCGTAGAAATCCCATCATCTCCTCATGTTGTCTCTCTCTACTTTCCATTGACTCCCGATGTTGCCTCTCCCTACTTATTTCCAAGCGCGAGCCTTGATCATACAAACACTGTTGCCACCTGTCCCAACCCGCGTATTCTGGCGGTTGGCTACTCTGCACCCTTGCCTGCATATCGTCGTCAAACACTCCCCAAGAGTAATCTGACTGCCGTGGCCCCTCATGCTGCCCATATCCACTTTCTCTTACTTGCAAACCCGCTTCTCGCCTCAACCTCAATACCTCTTCATCACTAGAATCCAAATCGTCCATTTCGCCTCGACTTGGAGGTTGGTTCCCCCACTGCAACACCTTCAATTTAGCTCCATCTCCGAACTTGATTTTTATCCAGAACTTGTATTTCATATAGGTTACTCTATCCCCATTACACGTCTCAGCGATCGACCAAGTAGCATGTGGCTTTTGAAAAGCCTTTTCAGAAATCGGTACCACCCTTTGTTGCTGAAGAAAAACACTAATCAACCTTCAATTCGTAGCTTAGGTGGAGCGGGCATGTGAATGAGAAACCGAATCATTCGGTTTTATAAAAAAAATTGTCAAGAAAAAGGGCACGTGGGTCTTAGATACAAACAAAATCCTTTTAAACCAAAAAAAAAAAAAAAAAAAAAAAAGTGAACTCGTAAGCTACGGGTGGGAACCGTAGCTTACGAATGGGAAACTCTGATCACATTACAAGGGAAACTGTAAGCTACAGGTTACAACTCGTAGCCTACAGTTGAAAGTATATAAGGAACAGAAAAATGAAACCGTAAGCTACGAGCTGTAACTCGTAGCCTACGGTCGATACATGTGATGCACGGTTGGACCCGGGTTGGGGTCGGGTGACCCAAACTTGTTTAAAAAACCCGAATTTTAAATAAATAAAACACATCTCCACCTAATTTGGGTCAGATTCTTCTTCTATTTCCACCAATTCATCATCGATCATCTATCTTCTTCTTCACTAAAACTTCCAAAACCTCCATAGCCATCTTCTACCTTCAACCTTCATAAAATCTTCGTTTCTCCACCAAATCGAGTGATTCAAGAGCCTAACTTGGCTAATTTTTCGAGACGAACAAAACCTTGCACTCGGTTTTCACCGAAGATGCCCGGATTTGCACGAATCAGGTCGAGCTCGAAGAACCCTAAAATTCAAATTTGGGGCTTTTTGCTCAAACTTCATATACAAGCTCTCTAAGTGTTCTCCAACCTTTCTAAACCAAAAAGGTATGATTTTTACTACAATTTTGCTCTGAATTGATGAAGTCAAGGTATTTTTTGTTATATTCATGCTTTGTTCTTGGTTGTTTAGCCATTTAATGGTTGAATAAACATGTAAGAGGTCATGAAATCCTGATTTTACCTTGGTTAATGAATTGAAACGGGGCAAAAGTGCTATATGAGGGGTTGGATTGATGTTATGGCTTAAGGGGATGTTGTTAAATTTGTTTTTAAGCTAGTTAATGAACCACATTATGAGTTTTGGACTAAATTTGTGAATTGAAATTATTTTGGGTAATGATTTAACTAGTAACAAGTTGAGCCATGGTTTAGAACAAGTGTGGGGAGGTCTCACGGGTTATACACTTGTTCTAGCACCTTAATATCCACTGATTCGAATTAACTTGAGGTGTTTGGTTGTCGTTGTGTGATTGTAGATGGCTAAACAACGCAAAGGAAAGGAAAAGGAAACTCAATCAGTAGAGAATGTAGCGGTTGGGTCGAAAAGAGCAAGGACGGGAACCGGAATTGAGATTAGGGAAACGCCAGTAGATGATTTTGTTCAACCTCCACGAGGGCACGGTGATGTACCTTACCACCCTACGTGGAGAGATGGACCTTTGCATAAGCAAAATGCAGCATACCAAGCCGAGTTATTCTATGCAAAGATGGGCGATACACATTCTATTAGAACAAATACTTGTTTCGAGAAGCGCATTAATATAACCGATCTATGGATGTTGGGGTTGTATGAAAAATTTGCTGCACTCGGTTGGGAAGAAGTGTTGGGCTTTCGAGGTAACGAGAGTGGAGAGGTGTATCTTAAAAGCGTTACAGAGTGGCTAAGTACACTAACGAAGGATGATGGCAATGATCCGCCAAGAACCGTCACATTCGACAGTCAAAGCAGTAGAGAATCCACCGGAGGTAAATGGTCAGTTTCCATTGTGTGGACATTGTGGAGATCTAGGGCATATAGCGGATCACTGCCCAAGCATAATTGGTGAAAATGAAGATGTGAACTATGTGCAAGGTGGGGGTGGTGGAAGAAATTTCAACATGCAATCCAACACATATCACCCGGGCCTTAGAAATCACCCGAATTTTAGCTATGGGAATGCGAATAATCAGCAAAATCCGGGATTTCAAGGCAACAATCAGTCTGGTGGTCAAAGAAACTTCAATCAGAACAGATTTCAGGGCAACTTTCAAGGTGGCTACCAAAATGATCAAAGAGGACAAGCTGGGTCGTCTAACACTTCGGGGGGTAACGATATGATGGAGATGTTGAAATCAATTCAGCTCGACTTACAGAGTCAAAGACTTGAATTGAAAAATCTTGCTCAGAAGGAGGAGATGCGAGAGAAAGCCGTTCAATCATTAACCACACAAATGGCCCAACTTGCAACCGATGTGAAGGAGCTGAAACAGAATAGTGGGAAACTACCAAGTGATACAACACCAAATCCCGCTCATCAAAAGAAGGGCAGTCCAGTCGGCCAGGTAAGTACTTTACGTAGTGGTAGGAATTATCACAAGGTCGACACTCCACCACAGCTCGTGGATGGTGTGGTGGAGGATTTAGGTGAAAATGGTGAGAGTGACGATGAGTCGGAGCCTAACATTGTTAAAAGTAATGGTAAAAACACCCAACCTACAACTTCTGAACCAATCAAGGCTAAGGAAGGGGAACATATTCTACCTCCCTTTCCTGAAGCCTTGAAGGATCCGGGTAACACGAAAATAATCAATAAAAGGGGACCTCAACCGGAGGAAATTTTAGAGGTATTTAAACAAGTAAAAATCAACTTACCCTTAATCGACGCCATTAAACAGGTTCCGGCTTATGCTAAGTATCTAAAGGATTTGTGCACTCAAAAACGGCAACGGCGCCATTTTGATGTCTGTCGTTATGGACATGCAAAAACCTATTTAAACTATTAGTATAGAATAAGCAGGGTATCGAACCAAGGGAGGACTGTGGAAAGTGTCGTAATGAAAAGTTTCAATTAACTACTACAGAATTGGAAAATCAGTTTGTTTGATTGTGAGAAATAACTAAATTAACGAGTAAAAAGTGTGATGTAAATCAATAAGAGAAAAGATGGTTTCTCCAGATTTCAGGTTTTCCAGTTAACTTCAATTATGTGTTTAATTGTTACCTACATAGACATAGGTGTTAAACCTGATTAACTAATTGTGATAACCAACGACTAAGTACTCCGGTCAATACATAACGGGAGGTTATCGAATGATTATCAATTACACTTACAAACCCTAACCCCATGTCAAATATATCCCAATTACTAGAACTCTCAGGAACTGAATGCTTAGAAATTAAGGTTTAAATAAATGCAATTGGTTACAATCAAGAAATCAAATCACTGGTGAAAAGCATCGAATGCTTAGATCACCAAGTCAAAACAATTGTATCAACACATAATATTCATTAACTTACAAAAACCCTCCATCCGGAGGAAACCAAAAAAGTTTAGCCGCTCATCTTGCACGAAGAATCTTCAAAAGCTTGATTTGGTGGAGAAATCATGGTTGATTCGGTGATTGAATGGAGAATCTTGATGGATTGGAGTGAAAGAAACCTTCAATTTTGAATGTCTTTTTGCCTTGGATCGACCTTGATTCATAGATAATGATCCCCCCTTTTAAAAACCCTAATATATCCCACGAATACCTTAATTCGCGTTTCTCAATGTTACCCAGTCGTAGGCTACGAAAAGGAACTCGTAGCCTACAGTTTAAAAATTCTGATGTCACATTTGACCCAAACCGTAGCTTACAGTTTACAACTCGTAAGCTACGGTCGAGTTCCTTGAATCCTTCCTTTGCTGGTCATGAATAACTCGTAAGCTACACTTTCAACTCGTAGCCTACGAAATGCAATCTCTGTTCCTTATCTTTACCTAGTACATCTACTCGTAACCTACAGGTGACAACCTGTAGGCTACGACTACACCAAATCCCCAATTCTCTTCAGTTCCATCTTTCATATAATGACATTTCAGTCCCCGAATTTTACTCCTTCTTGTTTTTGATTTCATCTTTAAGCACGATATAACTTTCAAATAAATACCAATCGACCCCTAGACTTACGATCTCTTGATTCTTACATATATGAACTCCACACATCTTTCATATTATACCGAATTAGTCCCCAAACTTCACTACTCCACATTTCTTCTACTCGTAAGCTTTTATATCACCCGAACAACTTCAAGACTTCCTCTCAAGCCGCGATATCCCATCATATGCTCACACTTTCATCTTTAACCCTCGTAAATGCACCGACTTACGTATTTTACCTGCAAAGCACCAAATTCTCATAGTAACTTCATTCCAAGCAAATAAACACATCAAATACACATAAAACATGATAATTAGACACTCTAACGCTCGGGTTTCACCCTCTCCATCAGTCATACGTAGGAAGAAAACACCAATAGTTAATTAAAACATGACTAAACCCTAGGTTTTGAGTTACCTCATCTGAAACCCGATGGCTATCCCTCTAAATCGATACAACGTGAGAATTGAGGAAAATATAATAAAATAAAATCTGATTCTAACTTTATTAAATCTTAGTTTGAATTACCTGAAACCAACAGTTTTCCTATGGTGTCTGAAACTCAACGGCGATCTCCAAAAGAAAGTAAACGCAGAGCAACAACAGGACGCGATGATCTTCAAGAGTGGAGCGAGTATCTTTTTCATTTCTTATGTCATCAACGCCGGAGCACAACAGTTCTGCCCTTTCTCTATGAAGGTCCATGGTTCGATTCATAGTCAGAATGCTCCTCGGTTAGTTGAAAATCAAAGTAAAAAGTAATCAATATCTAGAAGAGGAAGAAATTGGCTTACCTAAATGGTTTTTATAGAGAGAGAAAGAAGAGAGAGAGACAGAGAGGCATCTGGATTTAGAGAGAGAAAGTGAGTTTGATCTGGATTTGAGAGAGAGAGAAAGTGAATTTATAAATCAAGACCTAGATGAATTTATAAATCATGTTGAATTGAATTGAATTACCTGATGAATTTATAAATCATGCTGCATCCTCTTCTTCGTCTTCTGAAAGTGAAGAATGGAGAGAGAGTAGAGAGAGATTGAAATGGGTTTTTGAATTTTGAAGCTTTGAGAAATTATAAAGAAGTTTTTATACTATGATTTGAATTTTGAATTTTGAATATGGAGCTAGGATTTTGAATCGTCAGAGCTTTTGAATTTTGAATCGTCAGAGGTTTAAGGCAGTGGTTTGAATTTATAACATAGGTTTGAATTTTGGAGATAGGCAGTGGTTTGATGGCAGACCTTTGGAATTTGAATGTGGACCACCTTTGAATTTTAAAGTCTTTTAATATTAGGCTTTATGATGTAAAAATAACATAAAAAAGCCTTGTTGGACAGCCTCTCCAGCTGACACATCAGCTTTTCTTATGTCACTCAGATTTCTCCTTTTATAGAAAGAGATAGGTTAGTGATTTTAGTTTAAATCATTGTTATTTTGAGTATATCGGTGAATTGTAGGTCAGAACACACGATAAAAAAACATAAAAGAGTGTTGGAGGAAAGTTCGGGGGCTAAATGCGACAAATGGAGAAAGTTGGAAAATTGAGTTCTGAAGAGACCATAAATTAAAGTGGGGAGTCCATAATTTACGGTCTCCCAAAATCTGATTCGGGGGCTAAATGCGACAAATGGAGAAAGTTGGAATATTGAGTTCTGAAAAGACCATAAATTAAAGTGTAGAGTTCATAATTTACGGTCTCCCAAAATCCGAAGGACTCTCCTCACTGTATGGGGGTCAACTTACGGACTAGGTGGGAACATAAATTACGGACCCTTGTCTATAATTTACGGTCTAGCACGTGAAAATCTAAAATTTTTGGGATTTAAACTTGCAAGTCTAGGGTTTCAAATTATTCCTTCTTCCCAATCGTTTTGGGGATTCTAAGGGCGATTTAAAAGGGTCTCAATCATTCCCATTATCATTCCAATCAAGAATTGAAGACCAAACCATGATGAAGTAAGGCAAAATCACATGTGACCTTCTCCGGATGTAGGTTTGTGTTATTAGATACTTTTAATCTTTGTTTTACCTGCTTGGGATGAACTTCATTAGCACCTTAAACTTTTTTGGATTCAATTTTTCTTCGGTTTTGTTAAACGATTAAGTTTTGTTATAAGTTATGATTCAATGCTCACTAGTTCTTGGTTTCTTTACATCAGGAACAATATGGGATTCGGTTTTGTTTAGCAAAGTTATATATTTCTGAATAGATCCATTTTATAATACGTCATAAAACTATAACGTAAATTGAATAAACTATAGAAATCATGTCTATTTGATTTCAGGCTAGGTGAAACTAGATCACATGCCTTATTATGCAAAAATGAAACATAGAGATTGGTCATCTTTCTCCCATATTGTTTACAACTCAATCTATGTTTTGTTAGGTTTTCAACAATTAAATCAATCAATCAAACTTTCAATTTTACAGTTTAATGTTTAAATTGATGAAGCACTTGATCTTTCACACCTTGATTGATTCCATGTGAATTTGACACCCTACTTACCCTTACTAGTAAAGATAGCTAAGAACTGATTTTAACTTTGTTTTGACCGACCATTCGACATCGATCAGGGGACACATGGTATGATTCTAGGCCTTACTGGCTTGTTTTGCCCGCTTTTAGACTAACAACGTTAAGTTTCTTGGTTAAGTCACCTCATGTGAGGGCTTTTAGGTTATTTTAAAAGCTTATTTATTTTTGTTGTTTGCTTTAGCCACCTCCACATACACCAAATCACTGGACATAACCAAAAGTTACTAGAAATCGATTTATGTTTACGAGCATCAGGCGAGCACCTAAACAACAAATGTTTAGCCTCAAGTTTTCTACCTTCTCAAACGCGCTTTGAAAATGTTCTCGTATGCTGAAACTACAGCGCTTTGTTAAAGCTTAAAGTTTTCAAGAACTCCAAAGCATTATCAGCAGGTCTGTATTTAGAAATATACCCGACAAACACCTAAGAAAAAGGCGGGTAATCTTGTTTTTCATTAACTTTAGAAGCTCCAAATATTCATCAAACTTCCTCTCAGATAACAAATTTTGAATCAGATTCTTGTAAGTTGCTTGCCATGGTTTCACCCCACCACTCTTGACCATTTTAATTAGCAGTTGGCATATGTTAATGGTTTTCTTTTGACCTAAAAACGCGTTTAACCATATTCAACTTCTTAAAATCCCTAACAATCAACGAATAAGCCTGATCATCAACAAACAACCCCTCTTCTTTCATCCTACGAACCATAATCCAAAACTGTTTAATCGAATCTTTATCCGCATAACTCGAAGCATCAAGTTATAAATTAAGGAACTTGGTTCAAACCCTAATCGACTCCACAACCCAACTGAAGAAATTGGATGCTTTTTAGGGTCTTTAGTAGGGCTGCAAATGAACCAAATGTTCGGCGAACAGTTCGTGAACTGTTCGGCGGGAAGTTCGTTTGTGTCCGTTTGTTTATTAAACAAACGAACACAAACAAGAAATTTCGTTCGTTTAGTTAAATGAACAAACATGAACGGAGGGCGCGTTCGTTTATTTATGTTCGTGAACGTTCGGTAACGTGTTCGTTTGTGTTTGATAGTTCATTACTTTTTTAGCTTTTTTATTTTATTTAAATACTTCAAAATTCCGACAAATAAAATATTTAATAAGTGTCAATGTAATATATATTTTGTTCATGAACGTTTGTTTGTGTTCGTTTGTTAGTATTTGTGTTCTTGAACATTAGTTTGTTCTCATTTGTGTTCATTATCGTTTGTTTTCATTCATTGCCTAAAATGAACAAACAAACACAAGCGAACATGAACAAGTTCATTTCCTTAACAAACAAACACGGACATAAAATCTTGTTCGGTAAGCGTTCATGAACAGTTCATGAATACGTATATTTCTTAACAAACGAACACGAACAAGGACTTGTTCGTGTTTGTTCAGTTCGTTTGCAGCCCTAGTCTTTAGAAAGTTTATTCAACACATACACTACATATTCTAGTTGCTTTGTTTGCTTATCTTTTATTTGAAAAAAGAAGCGGCAGAGGAAAGGTTTGAATGACGAAGAAAAAGAAATAGGGAGAGTGGTGAGACTTGAGAGCTGTGCAAGAGAAACATGAGTCATAAACAGGTAATTTTGTTAGTAAGTTTAAATAATTCTATATATACTTTTAGTATTTAGTATGCATAAATTAAAAGCTTTCAGAATATGTGTTTTAGTTTATAGACTATTTGTATTTATATTTCTTTATCTTACTAACTACTATATTTTTATTTTATAGTTATTTTCTCTTGTTTCTTTATTCTCATTCCGAGGGTGTTTTGGCTAGATTTTTAATTTATTTGAAAAAGAAAAACCCGAGCGGACTTCAAGCTCAAATTTCAATTTATTTATTTTGATTCGAGTTAAATCGATCCGGCTTATTTGCTATCCAGATTTGGCCCAACTAGTGACCGCTCAACTCGTGAACAACGTAACAATAAATAATTCTACAGTCAAGTGAGTAATAAAGAGGTATATACATGTGAACAGCGTAACAAGAACTAATTCTACGGTCAAGTGAGTAATATAGAGGTATATATACATACTGAATATGAGTAAAGAAAGAGTTGATATGAAGTATAGGCTAGAGAGGAAAGTGCCCCTACTTCTAAGGCTATCCGCCCTTGATTCAGCCCAATTGCAAAAGGTTATATGATAAATAAAAGTTGAATTTTAAAGGTATTAATTCGTAAGATAATTTTTGTTCGAGTCTGATTTAATCAGACACAAACAAAAAGAACTTTAAATCGAGGTGATATATATAAACACTAAACCATATAAAAATTATTCTAGACCCAAGATAGAGAGTTCCTTATACAAACCTAGTCCATAAAATTAGTTGATCAAGGCAAACATGTTCATTAAGTGAGATCTACTAAACGTAGAAATAAGTGTTGATTTTAACCAGTCAACGCAATTGACTCTGTGGCCCAATGGATAAGGCGCTGGTCTACGAAACCAGAGATTTCGATCCCCAGCAGAGTCGTGATTCTTTTTTTTTTTTTTTTCAGTTGACGTGGATTTTAGTTTCCGTCGACAAATACGTCAAATATATACATCTGGAAACCACTTTTTGAATGCAAATTATATATACGAATGCAAAATATTACCGTGATTAAATATGTATGAATACAATTTTTTATTTAATGTGTAATGAAATACCAATATAACTAAAAAAATTCACATCTCATTTATCATTTTATTTTCATGAATGTTTTAGTTAGGGATGGCAATGGGTCGGGTTTGGGACGGGTTTAGGTAATCCCAAACCCAAACCCGGTTAGATAAGCTTGTCCCAAACCCCTCCCAAAACCCGTCGGGTTTCTAGCGGGTAAATACCCATCGGGTATCGGGTTTACCCGCGGGTTTCCGGTAAACCCGTTAATTTAAAAAGATTACTCGTCGGGTATACTCATCTCAAAACCTATTGGGTAACTACTAACCGGTTACATTTTGTATTGTCATTATAAAAATATATATCAAGTAATTACAATGTATACGGAATAGAATACCTATATGTGTAAAATATGGATGTATCATATATACATATTTAATAATATAAAAGAAATTATATCGGGTATACAATCGGGTAAACGGGTACACTTTATCGGGTAATTGGGTCGGGTAAACTGGTATATCACTAAATCTCAAACCCGTCCCAAACCCGCGAAAAAAATAAAAACTATTCCCAAACCCGTCTCAAACCCGATTAACCGACCCCAAACCCGTCCCAAATGTGTCGGGTTTCGGGTTTACCCAACGGGTTTGGGTTTGATTGCCATCCCTAGTTTTAGTTATTATGTCAAGAACATAGCTATCTAAGGGTGCAAGGGGCACTCCTCTAAGTGGGGAGTGACCTCTCTTACTAACAGCCAATCAGCACGCGCCACGTTAACTCCCCATTTAACTCCCTCCACACCCTCAATTTGATGGCGACGCTCCTCTCTTGGGGACTTGGTTTTATTTTTTTATATAAATATTTTTATAAAAGTAAAACATAATTTAAATAAATTAAAACTAAATAAAAAATAAAAAAATAGAACATTTCATTTAATTAAAAAAATTAAGTTTTTTTTTTAAATTAAAAATAAAACTTAAGGGTTATATTTTCCTTCTCCCCTTCTTCTTCTTCTTCTTCATTTTAACCTGCACTTTCATCTTCACCTGCAAATTCTTTGTTCTTTATCCTCCTACAAAATCACAAGGAAAAAAAACTCAAAAATATACAAGTTTCACACGGTGAATGATACCTGCTCCCCACTCCCCGATTTGGGTCACCGAGGGGTCGGCAACGGTGTTCCCGATCGGGGAGTACACTCACCGCACCCCTCCCCGCAGGCGCCCCGGACACCCTAATAAATCATCATTTTAAATTCTATTGAAATAAAGGATATTCAATCTATATTGGTAATTATTTTTTTAGTTATATGCGTTTTAACCATAGTCACATAGTTCGTGGCACGCTCCGGTACGGGAATGTAGAATGGGATCGCAATTCGCTAGGTCCATAAAATTCGGTACGAGAGGGGGTAGGCTTATTTCGGGTCGCTCTGGTACGATGTACCATACAATGTGGTACGATGTACAACATAAAGAAACACAAAACTCTTTAATATACTCAATGTAAAACTAACCAAGCTATATGTACAGTAAATAAACTCAAAAAAGAAGAAAATTAACAAATTAGAAAATATTTAGGGTCAAATTTGGACAAAACTGTAACATTAAGGTTAAAACGTTATTTGGTTAAAAAAGAAATAAAGTAAATAATATGATGTATATTGGTAAACCCTAAAGAAGAACTGTCGTCACTTTATTTTCTTCCCATCGCATGACATCTCCTTCTCCATACAGGTTTCTTCCTCCATCTCTGTCTCGCAGGTTCATCTCCATCTTTCTTTTTTAATGCAGAACTTCATATTCATCTTCATCCCTATTACTTTTCTATTTATCGCTGTTACGATTGAATGATAAATTGGAACACCAGTTTTTTGCTTGGAAACGCGATCCGGAGCGATCCCGGATCGCGATCGTACCACGAATTGGTACGGATGATCCAGAACGGAAATCGTGGCCTAATCAACGAATTAGGTGACTATGGTTTTAACTAAGAGTAGTTGGAATACATATATTTTTGGGTGTGTGTAGGTGTAGCGGAGCCTATCTAAACGAGTTAAGGGAAGAGAGAGAGAGAGAGAGAGAGAGAGAGAGAGAGAGAAAGGGACGTATCCGTGTTTACGGGTGCCTACATTCATGAAATGTGAATCGTGGGAGGAAAGAAGGAAGGACGAAATGGTAAGGTTGCATTCGGTTATCATATGGTTAGGGGCGGACCTACACTTGGTAGTGCGTGGGCGGGCGCACTCCTTGAAAAAAAATGTTAGTGTAATTTTTAGGCAAAAATCTTGATCGCACCCCTTAAAAAATTGGTTAAGTCTCTCTTCCGCCCCCCGTGAACTTTCAAAACCACCAACAAAACTAGATGAAAAGAAAAAGTGAGGTTAGAGAACCTGAAAATTCTCAGTCTGCGAAGTTGAACAGAGACGTTGACGATGGCAAAGAAGATAACTAATAACCTAATATACAATTGGGCCTCTTTTGAAGTTGACAAAAAAAATCCACAATTGGGCCTTTTATGTTGAAAGCAGAGCCCAAACTATAACAAATGTTTATATATTCGGTGCAGGATATTATTAATAAATAAAGAATAAAATACCGTGATATAATATTTATAATATCTTTGAATTTCAAGTAAAGGGTATTAAAAGCACACAAATATTAAAAATAAAGCTAATCTGGCTAAATGTGGATTGTTTAAATGTTTGATTATTTATTTGTGAAAGTAAAATTATTTTTGTTTAATTGTTTTAGTTTATTGAGTAAATTACAAAAATCGTCCTTTATGTTGATACCAGATTGCAAACTATGTCATTTTTCTTCAAAAAGTACAAAAAACGTACTCGATATATGCAAACCCTTGCACATTATGTCCTTTAGCCCTAACTCAGTTTATTTTCATTTATTTTCATGGTTAAATCAGGGTATATTGGTAATTTTACTAATTTGTTTAAAATATCACAAATAAATAAAACAAAAAAAGAACTCTCTCTTTCTCTCTCTAGCTTCATCTTCTCACCACCACCACCATAAACTACCTTAGCCAGAATTTACTCCACACCCAGGGTGTTTAATCAATAAATTCCGAAGGCAACACAGAATTTGAAGGTTCAATAAACAACATACAAACATGTTCAATAAATATTTGTTAATGGTTTTAGATTTTGTCCAAAAAGGGATGCAATACCTTAATGATTTAGTCCAGAAGCAGCAGAGGAAGGTGAATGGTTTTAAATTTTGTCCAGATTTCACAAATTTAACCTTAAACCACCAAGAATTCTCTCATTAAATACTTAAATATGCAAGAAATTAGGTTAATGTGTTTGAGAGATCACTGTACCCACCACCGCTGCCGTCACTTCCAACCTCTACCACCCCGTTACCTAACTTGCCTTCAATTCGAACCACCATACCGTTGTGGCACCGTCAATGTCGTATCTGAAAGCCACCTCATTCCAGATCTGGTGAAATGAGTTGTGTTTGGGCCGAGACCGTCACCGTGGTTGAAACCACCAGTCGCCAGAGAGTCGACCCGGGTGAAATGTTGTAACTTTGGGCCGAGACCGTTACCGTGGTATTCAGGTAGAGGGATGAGGTTGGTGGCAGGTTAGGGGCTGGTTGTGGCGGTGCTATTTAGGTAGAGGGATGAGGTTGGTAGCACGTTGTGGGCTGGTTATGGCAGTGCTAATCAGGTAGAGGAAGGGAGATAGAGAGTTAGGAGCGAGAAAGAGGAGAGAGTTATGATAGGTATCCGATTTATTCTTTTTTATAGGGTCCTAATATTAACACATGGTAAAAACTTATTTACACATGATGCATACGGGCCGTATAATGTTATCGGTTTAATGAAGTTGCACGTACCATCTAGTTATATTCAGATTTAAACAATGCACGCCTCAACTGAGATAACGGACATCCATCAAGCTCAAAAAGAAAACTTGTGCTTCCCATAGTCACAAAAGATTACGGTTTGTATTTCGCATTGCCACCGTTTTCGTAGTAAAAAACGGTTGCGGTTTGCACATTCAATCTTCAATACTTCATTAAAATACCACTAGTAGAAAAACCCGACACGTCTTCATGTTACGGAGAATGTTCTAGAAATTGAAGGAAAAGGAAAAGATTTGTTGAAATCGAAGAAAAGAGTAAAAAAGATGAATTTAGGCGTGCATTTGGAACAAGAAGTCCAACAATCCGTTTATTATCTGTTATTGTCTAAACAATATGAATGCACACAACGAATTTGACAACTATGACAGCTTATTAAAAGTAGCAATCACCTCCAATCATTTCCTAGTCAAATCACACAATATAAAGTTTAAAGTTATCGTGTGTTGTAGTTTGGAAAGATGACCGAATAGAGATTTGAATAACAAACTGTGGAGAACTTGTTTGTGTCGGGTTCTTCTACTAGTTATTTGATCAACGGACTGATCGGTAACGTTACTCTACTTGTGCTCCGATTTAAGCGGCGTGTTCCGATCAACGTTGTTAAAGGTGATGAAGAGTTTAGAAACCCTAGAATGATGGTGTTTTTACTGGAAAAAACGTGATACTTGAAAAAACATCCTTATATACGGCCCGTATACAGTTATACGGCCCGTATACATTTGGTAACATCAAAAACCTCACAAAATAAATCCATTGAGCTGTATACGTTTTACAAATCGTATACACATGTATACGGCTCGTATAACTATATACGGGTCGTATATAGTAAAATCAAAAAAACATTCTCTGCGCATATTCCTACTCAAAAATATTCTATACGGGACGTATATACGGCCCGTATACACTAAAAAAAGGATAGGTGTACGGTATCCTTAGCCGCGGAGGGGATCTCCCCTCCCAGTTCACTACCCGACAAAGATCCCTGGCGGTAAATATCCTCTGGTCATACTCGAGTGGGATCGAACCTGAGACCTCTCCGTGTGAGGGTCCCCGAGAACACTAGGGGTGTGAAAATAAGATATAGGGGGTGTTAAAATAAGGGGGGCCTTTTTATATTTTTTATTTTTCAAAATGCTTTTTTTTTGTTTTATTTATGAGAGATATTTTAAATAAATTAGTAAAATGACCAATATACCCTGATTTAACCATAAAAATAAACTGAGTTAGGGCTAAAGGACATAGCATGCAAAAGTTTGCATACATCGAGTACGTTTTTTGTATTTTTTGAAGACAAAGGACATAGTTTGCAATTTGGTGTCAACATAAAGGACGATTTTTGTAATTAAGTCTAGTTTATTTGATTGTGGTTAATAAAATATTACTAGTATATGATTGAATATCTGAATATTTATCTTACTTTTATTGATTATACAAAATTTAGTTTGGTTATTTTTTTTAAATATGATCCGGCCCGACCTGATCTGACCAAACCCGACGAAAAAAATTATTGTACAGCGAAATAACGTACTACCCTTAAAAAGTTTCGACCCCCATGAAATTTTTTTTCTGAGTCCGCCACTGCATATGGTTATTGTGTTTTAACCTTATATGGGTTGGAGTGTTACACTTTAGGTTCTTCATTCCCTCCCAAAGAGTGTTTCCGTTGTGGTAAAAGAAAAGACAGAGAAGAAGCAGCTAAGCTAAGTTAACTCCAGTTGCAATTGGGTCAAGTTCGAGCTTGGTTATGTGAATTCTAGTCGATCCGAGTTGGCTTGTTTACTTTCAAGCTCAAACTCGAGTTGGTGTTGGCCTGGCTTGTGAACCACGCTAATATGGTTTTACGTCGATGGTCAAGGATAGAGTACAGTAGAGAGAGTTTGTAACGCCCAGCGTCCCTAAACTTTAGGATTTTGTCAAGATTAGTCCTTGAAGTCATTTTAGCCCCTAATCTATGTGGAAGTCTATATTATATACTTGAAATGCCTAAATCTACGTATGAAATGTCTATATCTTTGGAATGTCTAAATCTATATGTTTGAAATGCCTAATTCTATGCTGGAATGCCTAAGTCTATATACTTTGGTGCTTGACTCTTTAGACTCGTGAAACTTGATTCTTGGTTGAACGAGAGACTAGAGTCTTGTCACTGGCGGAATCTATTAATCTTGTAAACTTTTGATGTATACGTTGTAATCTAGTTATTCTATTGCTCAATAATACGCAACGCCTAATCTAACTCGTAAAACGAATCAAAGACGGGAACAAGGAAAGGTTAGATTGGCCAAAGTGGCAATCCGATCGGATTGCCACCCGATCGGATTACCAACCCGACCGGATGACCACCCGATCGGGTGACCACCCGATCGGACTACCACACGATCCGTGCACACCTTCTCTCTTTCTCACACTCCCACACTATAAATAGGAGCTGTCACATCAGTCATTCACTAATGTGACAGCCCTGCTCGACTCAGACGCACGACACCCTTTCTCCTCCATTTTCTTGGTGATTTCGGCACGTTTCAAGCTAGATTGTTGTACTTTCTTGATCTACACTTCATCCTCTACGTGATTCACCTTTGAAATCACACTTTTCACCGTGAAATCTCTCATATCTGAGACCTTAAGGATGATGTCATCATGGTGGTTTGAAGTTTGAACAAACTGTCATATGAGGTCATTCTTGGTCAGATCTAGCTAATCTAAGCTAAATCTAAGTATTTTCATGATAAAACTTAAGTTTCTTCATCTTTTCTTCAAACTTTTACTTTAAATGGTGAGATCCGGCCCTGAACAGACTATAGACTTGATTATTAGTCTAGAGTCGGCTTAAGGATGGATTTCCACCGGAGGATGATGGCCTGAATATGGAGTTTGACAGAAACGTTATCGCGGACAGTAAGTGATCGGACTGGGGTGATTCCCACCCGACCAGAACGGCTGTGCGACGATGAGTTTACCGTTGTCACAATACGTACCAATGCCGTCATCGTTAAACTTAGAAAATTCTACAAAATGGTTAAGGGAACGAGAACCGCCCGATCGAGCGACACTTGCCTTGCAACCTTAGAACTTTGAAACACTCCAACACTTAGAAACTTTTCAAAAACTTGTAGTTTTGGAGACCTCAATCGAGTGGCAACCTGATCGGACAGCCGCCCGATTGAGCAGCCACCCGATCAAGGGAACCAGAGCATTCTAACACTTGGATCGAGTGGCAACCCGATCGGACAGCCGCCTGATCGGGCAGCCACCCTATCCCCCCCCCACTTTGTAAATTGTAAATCAAGTGGCAACCCGATCGGATGGCCATCCGATCGGGCAGCCGTCAGTCTCCTCACGCATATGTCACTACTCGGCTGGAAATCCGATCGGATAGCCATCCGATCCAGTGACTGTTCCCGACACTCTACGCAATCTCGTTATTTTGCCCGACTCTTATCCTATTGTAATCTAATCAGGCTAATTCTAAAAAGAGCTCCCTTTGATCCAATCATAGTTGTGACTTTTAAGCAATCACTGTGAGTATACTCGATCCCCTTTTTACTTTTAAACTTTGGGGTGTAACATGTATTTTATATAAACTTGAATCTTTTGCAATTCAAACTCTATCCTATGTGTATGTGAAAACTTGTGCATTCTATTATTTTATTTATGCTATGTAACGTTTAATCTAGGGTATGTAGTTCCGCCTTAACAATAGTAGCGATATAGGGGGTGCACTTCTCCCATTATTCTCAGGGGGTATTGTTAGGAGGATTCTAGTTTATCTTGAGTCTTGGGTAAACACTAAAGCATCGGGATACTTGGGCTATCACTGTGTGGACTGCGACACTAGCACGGCTGAAACTATTTTATTGCTTACATTGTGGATATGAGTTGTTTTTAATCTAATATTCTATTATCAAACTTGTATACTCGCCAATACTTTTGTATTGATATTTTAATACATGTTGCAGGCTGATAGGTTGCTTTGGAATGCATGGAAAACAAGCTAGGAGATGGCTTGAAACGTCGCCTAGTTAATCTAATCTTGGAACAATTTGAACTTTTTATTTGGTGATGTAATTTGATGATACTTGTTTCTGTTGTTAGACAATTTATATCATGAAATCTACTTAACTCTACTGAAATATCTAGTGTTATGGAATCTCATGAGCAATCTGAACGCTTAGTGCTCGCACCCCGATGTTTCCGCCATTGGTTGGGGTGTGACAGATTGGTATCAGAGCCATAACTATAGGGAATTAGGATAAGTAGGAATACTTGCCCTAGTCTATAGTTCTAGGAACTTTAACTCTTATTTGTTGTTTAAGACTTATGCATTCTACCGTACCTGCTTCCTAGCAGCATATATCTCTGTTAAACTTACATGCCTTTCCTAAGGCTAACATAATATACATTTTATACTTGAAAACGCTGTTAATCAGTGTTTGTATTTTAGCACGAGATTTACCCTCAAGACAGGAGTGACATCCAATCCTTGAAGGAAAATTTCCATATTATTCTAGTAGGTCTTGTTTGCGGATAAGTACCAACGCTATTTGGGTATGATGTTGTCAAGTTAGAGGTGAAACTCAGACCTTGATAACTAATCCCACTCCTTGATTTTATGTCTCGCCAAAGTCTCGTGACTTCCGATCAATTAAGGAACGTAGAACGACTAAAAGGACGAATATCGTAGGCCTAACATCGATGACGTATTTGTCCAAGTAAGTCAAGACACGTTACCTCAATTAGAAAGGAGCTCGATTTTACACTATTCACACATGCGTCCGCAACCTAAAATGTTAATCCTAATCTCAGATCGAACTAAATTTATGAAGCTTTACTCTATCTGATCAATCTATGTGATAATATGTTTGTAAGGCACTAGACGTAACATGGCATGGAATACGGGGGTAAAGTGACGTGTCCGAAACATGGTGGATACGCCGCTGGTACTTCCTATATATAAGTGTTTCTGGCATGTTACCAACTTTCATACCAAGTGCCATGCGAAACTTAGTGTCTGCAGATCGATGTTGTTGAATTCTAAAACTATGGAAGGCCTATTTGTGTACTCTATGTGAAATATATCGTGTACTCTAGTGAAGTCTATGTGTAAACTACGTATGTGTGGATTGAGAAACAAAATACGAAACGTAGCCTAGCGCCGAAGACGAGGAGAAAGTGGCATGTCCGAAACATGGTGGATACGCCGCTGGTACTTCCTATATATAAGTGTTTCTGGCATGTTACCTAATCTTCGTACCACGCGCTAAGTGAAGTTCGTAGTTTTGTAGGCTCGGGTTGAAGTTGTGAAATCTATTTGGCTTAATCTATGTTGTAAACCGACTACGAGGGGGACGTGGCGTGATTGAAGCATGGTGGATACGCCGCTGGTACTTCCTATATATAAGTGCTTCCATCATGTTGCCGAACTTTTATAGAACGTGCCATGTGGAATTTATCGTTATGAACGATTGTCCAAAATATCAAAACCTGTGGGGGAGCAGACACGTAGTTTCCCAACATTTGCTGATTTCCGTAAACCGCCTAGTATAAACATTAGCACAGATTCACATGTGCATGAGGATGGGAAGGTTAATGGAGAAACTGATGAGAGTAATGGAACTAGGCCGCCTCTAACATTTGCAAAGGTAGTTCAGGCACAAAAGGAGGAAGTGAAGATAAACTTCAGAAGAATGGAATCAAGTGATACTGTTGAAGGAGTGGATGTAGTTATTCCGGTCTCTTCGGTAAAGGAAGTTCACGATAGATTTGAGAACACGTTATATGGTTATTTTTTGGGAAAGAGATTAGCGTATCCAGTGGTTGACTATTATGTGAAGAATAATTGGGCTAAATATGGTTTAATGAGGATGATGATGAATACGAAAGGATTTTTCTTCTTTAAGTTTAAAACGAAGAAGGGATTGGAACAACTCATGGAGGATGGACCTTGGACGATTCGAAATGTGCCGATTATTCTAAAAGAATGGTCCCCGTCTGCAACGTTAATGAAAGAGGAAATAACTGATATCCCGGTGTGGGTTAAAATGCATGATGTGCCGCTTCCAGCGTTTACGGAGGATGGTTTGAGCTTGCTGGCGTCTAAGATTGGTGTGCCGAAAATGGTTGATTTATACACGGCGTCGATGTGCTCGGAATCTTGGGGTAGGAGTAGCTTTGCGAGAACTCTTATTGAAGTTAATGCTGGGAAGGAGTTAAAGCGTAGTGTTTTGGTGGCAGTGCCGTCTATGGATGGTAAGGGTTATTCTAAAGCGGAGGTTAGGATAGAATATGATTGGGAACCACTTAGATGTCCTGAGTGTTGTGTGTTTGGACATGATAGCTCTACGTGTCCAAAAAATCCGAAGCATACGACTACTGATGATGGTAATAAGCGAAACGATGAGTTTCAAGATGTTAAAGGTAAAAATAAGAAGGGTGGCCAATCGGGTTTTCATGTGCAAAAACAGAAACAAAGAATGGTTTATAGGCCGGTCGTTAATAACAAGTCTGATAGGGATGCAGCTTCCTCATCTCGGGTTGGGACTTCGAACTCGTTTGCTGTGCTTCAAGATGATGCTGTGTTGAACAATCATAATATGCGGAAGATTGATAATGTCACTAATAGTGGAGGAAATACGGGTCAGCTAAACCATACAGTAGATAATGTTAAAAGATCTAATAACCAGCCAGTTAAAGCTAGCAAGAGTAGTAGGGGTGGCACAGAAGAGGTTATTGCTGATGATGTGGCAGTCGATGATTTATTAGCTGAAATTCCGAGCTTTATGGATCAAAAATTGGAGGGTAATAATTTTAAAGGTGCAAGCACACCTAATGATGGGGTAATCAATGGGTAGTATTATTACTTGGAATGTTAGGGGGCTGAACCGCTCGCTAAAACAAAAGGAGGTTCGTCAGGTTATTGTTGAAACTAAGGCTCAGGTGTGTGCGTTATTAGAGACTCATTTGGATGCTTCGATTGTATCGAATGTTGGTAAAAATGTTTGTCAGGCTTGGAACTGGATGTCGAATGCGTCTTGTTGCAATAGAGGAACTCGTATTATGATTGGATGGGATGCAAATTTGGTGGATGTCATGGTTCTTCATCAAACTGATCAGGTTGTTCATTTGCAAATTACGTTTAAGCTTGATAGGAAATCGTTTTTCTGTTCCTTTGTGTATGCTGAAAACCATTATAATACCAGAAGGGAGTTGTGGAATGATCTGTGTAAACATAACCTTTTTGTTGGTCACAAACCTTGGGTTATGTTGGGCGACTTTAACTCGATTCTGTTTCTTGGTGATTCTTTGTCTGGATCCTCAACGTCTAATATTGGAACTAGGGAATTCAGGGAATGTGTCAATAATATAGAGATGGTCGATGTCAATAGTTCAGGTTTACACTACACCTGGACCAATAAGCAAAAAAAAGGTAAGGCGATTTTTAGAAAGATAGACCGAGTGATGGGGAACTCGAAGTTTATTGATGTTTTTCCAGATGCCGCTGCTTGTTTCCTTCCTTACCGTATATCAGACCATACCCCTTATACTCTTGTGTTACCGAATATTAAAAAAGATAAAGCTAAGCCGTTCAAATTTGTTAATTTACTGGCTGAGAAGAAAGAATTTTTGGATGAGGTGAAGAGAGTATGGGATACGGAAGTTAATGGTCACGCGATGTTTCAAGTAGTGAAAAAACTTAAGTGTTTGAAATCTCCGATGAGGAAACTTATGTATAAACAAGGGAACTTGCATGAGAAAGTTAAGATACTCGGAAGATGTTAGATGAGTGTCAGCAACGGTTGGATTCGAATCCAGCTAATGAGGAGCTGATGAATAACCAAGACCGTTTGCTTCAAGGGTATAAAGATGCGGTTCGGGATGAAGCTCTTTTCTTACAACAGAAGTCGAAGGTGGATTGGCTTGAGCTGGGAGACTCAAATACAAAATACTTCCACAACGTGGTCAAAGCTAAGAATCATAGAAGTAAGATATTTTCGATAAAAGATGCTGCGGGAAATTTGTATCAAGGAGAGGCGGTGCCTAACGCTTTAGTGGACCACTACATGAAGTTCTTTGGAACAAGAGGTAATATTAATCTTCAACTAACTACTGATTTGTTTCGGAATATGCTATCTTCGGAGACGGCCGATTACATGGTTCGTCAGGTTACGGATGAGGAGATTAAAAATGTCATGTTTTCTATAGCGGGGAATAAGGCGCCTGGGCCAGATGGGTACACGTCGATATTTTTTAAGAGGGCTTGGGATATTGTGGGCATGGATGTGTGTCGTGCCGTGAAGGATTTCTTTACTAATGGGTTGTTGCTTAATCAGCTAAATCACACGATTATTTCGCTGATTCCGAAGGTTATAACCCCGTCTCTGGTTACGGATTATCGTCCTATTTCTTGTTGCAACACGTTATACAAGTGCATCAGCAAGATTATTTCCAACCGAATCAAAGAGGGGCTTGGGGATATTGTTAGCGTTAACCAGTCTGCGTTTGTTCCAGGTCGAAGAATTTCTGATAATATTCTTTTGACTCAGGAGCTAATGCATAATTACCATCGTAATGTTGGCCCGCCGAGATGTGCGTTTAAGGTAGACATTCAGAAGGCATATGATACGGTAGAATGGGAGTTTATTGAGCAGATTTTGAAGGGATTTGGTTTTCATCTTAAGATGGTTAAATGGGTCATGGCTTGTGTTGCGTCGACTTCGTTCTCTATGGCTATAAATGGGAGTCTCCATGGGTATTTTAAA
Organism: Helianthus annuus; assembly: GCF_002127325.2. NCBI lineage: Eukaryota > Viridiplantae > Streptophyta > Magnoliopsida > Asterales > Asteraceae > Helianthus > Helianthus annuus. Next base: position 97,298,182 of record NC_035438.2, on the reverse strand, counting down.
GGCAAAAGGGGTCTTCGACAGGGTGATCCAATGTCTCCGTATATTTTTACTTTGGTTATGGAAGTGCTAACGTTGATCCTTCAAAAGCAAGTGTCGAGCTCTGCGGATTTCAGATTCCATAACAAATGTGATAAACAAAAAATTATTAACCTCTGTTTCGCGGATGATTTGTTTCTCTTTGCTAGAGGTGACCATAAGTCGGCTAAAGTTATTATGGAATCCCTTAATATGTTTAGTAATATGTCGGGCCTGGTTCCAAGTATGGTGAAAAGCACTGTGTTTTTTGGTAATGTAGCGGAGTCGGTCAAAACGCGTATTCGGTCTATAACACAATTCGAGGAGGGAGTGTTACCGGTTCGTTACCTTGGTGTCCCTCTTATTTCGTCTCGGCTTCATTATAAGGATTGTAAAAAGCTTGTGGAGAGTATGGATGCTAGAATTATAACAAGACGTTATCCTTTGCGGGTAGAGTGCAACTGATCAAATCGGTGTTATCTTCCATGCACTTGTATTGGGCGTCGGTTTTTATATTGCCAAAACGTATCATTAAAGAGCTAGAGGATCGTATGAGATCTTTTTTGTGGACGCAGGGTAACAATATTCGAGGCAAGGCTAAAGTGAAGTGGTGTTTGGTTTGTTTGCCAAGAAGTGAAGGTGGTCTTGGTATCCGGAGAGTGGGGGATATGAATAACGCTCTCATGGTTGTCCATATATGGAGTCTGATTACTGGTCGGGAATCGTTATGGGTCAAATGGATTCATTCTAACCGTATCAGGGATCGATGTTTCTGGGATGTGCCTGTGCAGAATAATATTTCTTGGAGCTGGCGTAAAATGTTAAGTCTCCGGTCGCTTGTTCGTAGTCATATATGGACAAAGGTGGGAAACGGGATGAATACTTCTGCTTGGTTTGACGTATGGGATGATGTTTGTCCTCTTAGTACCATTGTTAACCCCCGAAGTATTGCAAATGCGGGTTTTAATATGAGATCAAGGCTGGCGGATGTCAATTCAAACGGCGATTGGGGCTGGCCGATATCTTGGGTTAGTCGTTTCCCAGGGCTGATGAGTTTGCAAGATATCACGTTGGATCCGAGTCAACAAGATAAGGTAATGTGGCGAACTAGGAGGGGTATGCTCTCAGAATTCTCTACTTACTCGGCTTGGGAGGATTTGCATCAAGCTCAAAACGAGGTAGGCTGGTCGAGAGTGGTGTGGTTTCCACAGGCTATCCCGAGACATTCTTTTCTTATGTGGCTGATTATACATCAAAAACTAAAAACTCAAGATATCATGAGCAAGTGGAATTCGGATAGTACGAATTTTAATCTCTTGTGTTGCTCTTTATGTACACGAGGTCCAGATTCTCACCACCACTTATTTTTTGAATGTAAGTTTGCGGAAAGGGTTTGGTATGGGGTTCGTGACAAAGCTGGTATGGAGTCTGTTCAGAATAAATGGAGTGTGATCTTTGATTTCCTGGTTGGTATTGCGAACTCGAAGATGGCTACCCATGTGATTGCAAAAATTGTTGTTGGTGCTACGGCTTACTTTGTGTGGGAAGAAAGGAATAGAAGGCTTTTTTCAACAAAAAAGAGGAATGAGAACCAATTGATTCAGGTCATCCTATCTACTGTTCGAATGAAGCTTTACACAATGAGATTTAAGAGAACCGACCAAATGGCTCGAGTACTGCAAGACTGGAGTTTACCACGAGGGCTTATTGTGGAGGATGATGATTGCGGTTAACTAGGTCTTGAGTTAGAGTTTCGTTTTTGTGTCGCGTATAGTACGGTGTCTTGTTGTTTAGCGTATTTGCTTGGTTTTGTGTAGTATACTCTTGTATGGCCTGTCATACTTGAGAACTGGGAGATTTTCTGTCTCTCACTTGGTTTTTTTGGTTGGTATAAAATTCACCGGGGTAACCCTTTACCCAAAAAAAAAACTATGATGAGGTTGTTGACTCTAATCTAAGTGAACCTGTTTGGGCAGTCTATGTGGATCAGTTTGGTTAATCTATGATGTTGAATCTATTTGATTAGTCTAATATTGTGGTTGGCAAAGTATGACACCGATGACGAGGGGGACGTGGCGTGATCGAAGCATGGTGGATACGCCGCTGGTACTTCGTATATATAAGTGCTTCTGTCATGTCGTCGGACTTTCGTAGCACGTGCCATGCGGGGTTTTGTTGTTTGTGGATTGTTAACACTAGTCTATTGAAACCTATTAAATGTCTAATGAACTCTATCAAAGTCTATTAAATGTCTATTAAATTCTAATAAAGTCTATGGAATGTCTATTGAATTCTATCGCAGTCTATTAATCTATTGAAGTCTATTATAATCTGTTGAAGTCTATGATGAGTGTGGATTACGACATGTAACATGACATCGAGTACGAGGTAGAAGTATTGTATCCGAAGCGTGGTGGATACGCCGCTGGTACTTCCTATATATAAGCGCTTCTGGCATGCTGCCAAGCTTCGCACAACATGCCATATGAAGGTCGTGAATTGTGGTGTTAAGTCTATTGAAATCTATCGGATTAGTCTACATGTGTATTGTGATAATGTTGAGTGTATTGGTTGGCAATTGTGACACGTAACATAACGCCGAGTACGGGGTAGAAGCGATGTGCCCGAAACGTGGTGGATACGCCACTGGTACTTCCTATATATAAGCGTTTCCGACTTGTTTCCAAGTTCCGTACAACGCGCCATGCGAAGATCGCGTGTTTTGCGTTATCTTTGAGAACCTTGTGAAGTCTTGAATCTTAGTCTATCGTGTGTTAATCTATGTTAATCTATATTAATCTAGACTTATACGGTCCTCTTGTTGGATCATTAGGATGTCTTCTCGAAAGCTATCCGACACTCTCAAGAAATCCAGGGAGAAGTCTCAGAAAAAGATGATGTCATTCATGGCCGACCAGATCGCTCGAGTCGTGCCAAAGATCGTCTCTGAGCTTCAGGGATCAAACACCCCTCCATCCTCTGTCGACTCCAAGACGGAAAAGTTGACGTCTGCAAAGTTTAACTACAAACATTTTGTCTCGTGCAACCCTAAGCCTTTCACGGGCAGTGATGGGGTGACTGCAATGCTAGAGTGGTTCTACAGCATTGAGGTTACTTTCATCAACAGTGAATGCCCAGAGCATTTGAAAACTAGGAGTGCAACGGGAATGTTTCAAGGCAGAGCGCCGGAATGGTGGACGAATGAGAGAAACATTCGTACTAATGAAGAAGCCTATGCTCTTCCATGGGCTGAGGTGTGAGAATTTATGATGCTCGAATTCTGCCCTCCCCATGAACAACTCAAGCTCGAAGAAGAATTCTGGCATCTGAAGCAAGTTGGTGATGATAACTTGGCTTATACTACCAGATTCAAGCAGCTGAGTCTTATTGTTCCTCATTTGGTTTCGACTCCTAAGCGGATGATAACTAAGTACATCAAGGGCCTACCTCCTGCGATGCGTGATTCTATTGAAGAAGCTCAGCTCGATATCATTGAAGAAGTCTATCGTCTGGCAGCAAGTTTGAACAACAACCGTGTGCGTGATAAGCAGTTTGCTACCCCTGCTCCTTCAAAGTCTGCTAACCAAGTTACTCAGCAGCCAAGTGGCAGCAAGAACAAGAAGAGGAAATCTCAGGGTTCGGGATGTAATGCTATTGTCCCTGCTGCAAAGCCTGCTCCTACTCCTGCTGCTGCTAACCCTGTTGCCCCTGAAGCGAAGAAGCAATACACTGGGTCTTACCCCAAGTGTACAACTTGCAACTTTCATCATCCTACGGCTTCTGCATGTCGTCTATGCACCAACTATAACCGGTATGGTCACACGACTCCTTATTGCCGTCAAGCTAACCAGGCCCCGCAAGCTCAGCAAGCCCCAGCCCAGGCAGCTTTACCAGCACCTCCAGCTCCTCTACAGAACCCTAAGCCGGTCAATGTTGTTCGTGCATGCTTCCACTGTGGAGATACTACGCATCTTCGTAATCGCTGCCCCCAGCTGAACCAAGAACAACAAGCAGTCGCTCGTGGATGAGCATTCAATCTCAATGCTAATCAGGCCCGCAACAACAACGACGTGGTGAATGGTATGTTTCTCGTTAATAACCTTTACGCTTCGATCCTATTTGATACTGGTGCCGATAAAAGCTTTGTGTCCGTGGAATTCGAGTCTTTGATTAATTGTACACGCTCTAAGTTACCTGAGTCGTTCTCCGTTGAGGTCGCCAATGGTAATGTCACACCCCGACCACGTAAAACAACAAAACGTGGCAGAAACGTCGGGGAGTGTTGTAACAGAATCATTGTTTCACAACCATGGATTAAACAGTTTTGTTTTATTGCATTATTGAACTAAATGTTTTGATACAAATTAGATAAACACAACTATTATCTTTCAAGTTTTAAAGTCGCTAAGGCCTTGTTCATTCCTATGTGAGAGTGCACCAATATCATCATCAAGCATCATCAACTATAGTACCTGAAACACATGTGAAAATAGGTACGTCAGCATAAAAATGCCAGCGAGTACATAGGTTTTGTATGAGTTTCAGATTCATGGCTAGTTTGCATGCTGCAATACTTATTTAAAAACCTTGTTTTGAAAAGTATAGTATTGCGACATAATTAACCAACTCAAATCAAATTGGTTACAGTTTATAAAATCTCGTAGCCATGATTCTTAACTCCAAAACATTTGTTTAATTAAATCCAGATTTGTAAATCGTTTTTGGAATAAAAACTCGAATAGTATAATATATTATTGGAAAAACCTTGTAATACAACTTTGTTTTGTTTACCATTGCCCAAGTGATCTAGATAACGCAACGATATATAATGTATTAAAAGCACTTATATATAGGAAGTACCAGCGGCGTATCCACCATGCTTTTAACACATTACACCCGCCCCGTTACCTAATCACTTCCCTAACCCAACGGTTCAAACAGATTTCAAACGGTTCATGTCAATCAGCGATTACAAACGGTTCACATAGTCAAGTAGTCACAAACGGTTCACATAATCAAACGGTTACTAACGGTTCACATAATCAAGTAGTCACAAACGGTTCACATAATCAAGTAGTCATAAACGGTTCACAGGATCAAACAGTTACATACGGTTCACAGGATCAAACGGTTACAACGGTTCACAGGATCAAACGGTTACAACGGTTCAAAATGTAAAACAATGTGTCCATATGCTGGATGAGCATATGCGACAAAATGTAATATACGGAAATCAATATGCTAGCATGTTAAGTGAACATACATAGCAAAACGTAATAAAATCATGTACTAATAGTGTACTATTGAACATAGTAATTATATGATATAAAAACATGGGAAACATGAAAGTATCAAGTAGGCACATGTGTTCCACCCCAAAACAGTTTGAAAACAGTAAAAGAGGGGTCTATGTGCTCACTTGACGGTGCTTAGAAGTCTTGGACAACAACCAAGCAAAGCTAGAGGGATCACGGAATCAAACGGCACCCTATATAAGTAACTATGTAAATAACCGGACCTAAATCGGGAGATCGGATAGAATGAGGTCTTGTAAACCAAATGAGTGTTGGAACTCATGTGATATGGTTTAACAAAGCCTACATCCTAAAAGGAAACCTAACCTAAGTGCTTTCGACCCGTTACGACCCGTTTAGGTAGCTTACACTACTTTAATGCGTCGTTTGCGTAAAACGCGTTCGAGACGTCTAACTAGTCCTATGACAAGTATTATATGCCTAAACATGTTTAATTATGTTGCATAATTAGTTAGGTGACAAATGCTTAGGTTACATATGCTTAAAATCCAATTATGCATGAAAAGGGCATTTTGGTCATTTACTTAAGGCATATAATCTACCTATCATACAACTACTTAAACTAGGTGACCATAAGGTATAACCTCGGAAGGTTATTCCCTATACAACTATGGTCACTAAACATGCTTGGTCGGATCCTAATGATCGACCAAACGGGTCGAGTTTGAAAGTCTAAGCGGTGGTTTAGACCGCTTGACTTACGACTCTAAACAAGCACTAAACTAAAAGTGACGAGCTAAGCATGTTAAAACATGCTTAACTGAGTTAGAAAACGGGTTTTGATATCAAAACAAAGTGTTTTGATACCAAGAGTAGTTTGGTTGCAAAATACGCTTAATGCGCATTTTGACCGAAACTACGACTCGTCACTACGCCTAGTCAACGTGGTAATCAGTAGGTATAGTCACTAAGGACTATAACCATCGTGATTACGCTCACGTTGCGAAGTTCAAACGAACTTCTCGTTGACCATCTCGTGGTCAAAGCTGAAAGTCAAACAAAGTTTGACTTTCGAGTTAGGAAAGCAATAAAAGAATGAAAGAGGACTTACAAAGGGTCCCAATAGATTTGGTTCCAAGTATTCTCAGGTAGGAAGTGAAATATCACAACCATTTAGAGAAATCTCAGACCAAATGTGCAGAAAATGGAATGGGGACATGGCTTTATATAGTTTTCGCAAAACCGTTAGGATCATTTCTTGGAGAAGAGGGCATGATCCAAGCCATACAAGTGTCAAGGAAGGATTGGGGGACTTGTTCCCCACACAAACCAGCCCATAGTATGAAAAACCATTGATCAAAACCATCAAAATCGAACTGAATGACCAGATTCAATGTTTCTGTCTGATAGGCTCATGCGCCCCGCGTAAGAATAAGGCTTGGGTTTACGAGGGCCGCCTGGCCATGTTTGACAGATTGACAGTTTTAGTCCCTGCAGCTTAGAAACTTGCATTTTGGCTCATTTTTTACATGTTTAAGCCCCGTTAACCTCATTTCAAGGCTCTAAAATGAAGTTAAAGTGTTGGGAACTCAAAACATGCTCAAAAATATCTCGGATGTTGGTTCGTTTGGTCGTACGGTTGTGTTGTTCGGTTAATTATGACGGAAGTCGTAACGAACGCAAAAACGATCCAAACTAAGCGACGAATGGAATTTTATCATGCCAATCACTAAAATATAATATTTTAATGATAACATAAATTTTTGGAAGTCCGGATATATTCGGAACGTAATATATGCGCGAAAATGCAACTTGTGCACTTTTTGACGCTTTTAGTCTCTGAATGAGCATAAAGTTTATTTTAGCACACCGAACCCCTCAAAGCCTATTTCTAAGCTATGTAAAGGATATTTAAGGTGTGTTTAACTTATGGTCAAGTTCCGAATTTGTTCATTATAGTACAAATCGGCATACTTTCGCAGTTTGTCGAATTTAGTCCCTGTAAGCGAATAAACTTGATTTCGGCATACCAAACCATCCAAAACTTATTTCTAAGTTATGTAAAGGTTATTTAAGGTATGTTAAGCCTATGTCACTGTTCCGGAGTGTTTGTTGCATTAAACTGGCTATATTTACGCATCAGATCGCGTATAACCTTCCAGAAAGCGATTTAAAGCCCGAAATCGAACAAGAATTGATATGTGCAAATGATACACATATTTTCACAAATCCCAAGTATGAAACACAAAATTTCATTGGTTTGGCATTTGTTTGACGGTCACAGTGACACAGGTGTCACAGTCTCCCCTACTTTAGGAAATTTCGTCCCGAAATTTATTCGTAGGAGTCTGTCTGTGACTTTGTGTCAAGTAACCACTAGAGATATGCAAAGCATAATCCTATAATTTCCTTAACAGACATTCTTCAGAAATGAAAATGAATGGACGGAGTCATTTTCAACAGATGCTTCCTTAGAAACGGAAATGAAAAGGATAACCAAACAGATATGCATTTCCTTCAACGGATATTCTTCAGAAACGAAAATGAACAAACAGAGTCATTTTCAACAGATGTTTCCTCAGAATCGGAAATGAAAAGGATAATCAAACGGATATTCATTTCCATCAACGGATATTCTTCAGAAGCGAAAATGAATGGATGATCCATTTTCCACAACGGATTCTTCATCGGAACGGAAATGAAGTATTAAACAAATGGATATTCATTTCCATCAACGGATATTCTTCAGAAGCGAAAATGAATGGATGATCCATTTTCCTCAACGGATTCTTCATCAGAACGGAAATGAAGGATTAAACAAACGGATATTCATTTCCATCAACGGATATTCTTCAGAAGCGAAAATGAATGGATGATCCATATTCCTCAACGGATTCTTCATCAGAACGGAAATGAAGGATTAAATAAACGGATATTCATTTCCATCAACGGATATTCTTCAGAAGCGAAAATGAATGGATGATCCATTTTCCTCAACGGATTTCTTCATCAGAACTGAAATGAAGGATTAAACAAACGGATATTCATTTCCATCAACGGATATTCTTTCAAAAGTGAAAAATGAATAGCTAGTTCATCTTTTTTTCAACGGGTGCTTCATCAGAATTGGAAATGAACAGGGTTCACTCTAGACACATGACAAAACTCGTTGTGGTTTCTATGCACTAAATTCCATAATTATGTAGGCCTCCATAATTACGTAATTCCTTGCACAGTCCGCACAGTTCATTTCATAATGTGTAGGGGAAGAAGATCAAACCTGTGATGAGTGTGGCTAGACTACCATAGGGTCCTTTTAATTAGATCGACAAATGATCTCTTTAATTAGACCACCAAGGAGTCTTTTCAGCTATATCATCACATGATATTCTTAACCAGATTTTTGGATAAATCTATTTGACTAGACCACTCAAGGGGTCTAATTATGGAATAGTACTTCATAACCCAAGGGACTTAACTACAACGTAGAAGTCCATTAAGGATTTAAGATAGTACCTTTGGATATCCTACTATGAATCCCTTATACGAAGATATGGAAGATTCTACGAGGATTTGGATAACAAAATTTTGGATTATACAAAACATAAAAGGGAACACATAAGCACATAATCACATAATTGATTAACTTGACCTTTAATTTGTTATCTTTGGACACGGATATTTAAAGCACACCAGGAATCCAATCCGTGGATTTCATTTGGCACTTTAATCATAAGAATCTAACTATGGAGATTGAAAGATCTTAATAGGAATTCGGATTTATCCTTATTGAATCGTAATATACGTATTAAGGCATACGAATAATTCAATTTAGGTCTCTGATTTGATTGATAATCATCCATAAGGATCTAATTATGAGGATGGAAAGATCCTATTTTGGAATTTGGAATTTTGTGTAACGAGAGGTGTTCCGACACCTTGCACTAGGCATGCTTAAGTCGATACACAAAGTAGAAAGTTCACGAGGTTGAGGCGCTAGATATGCCAAGGCGACATATGAAGCAGGATTTGAAGGTTTGAACAACAGCATGGTTTATAACAGCTTTGCTTTGGATTGCAACGCGGCACATGTTAACCAAATGTCCCCATTGTCCACCGTGGGTACACTTGAAACAGGGTATTTGATTCGGATGATGACGGCTACATTGATTGCACCAAGGAGCAGTTCCCTTATACGGTTTCATCCTTGAGGCGAGTCATGGTGATAGCTAAATCAACGGTCCTCTGGAGTACGACGCCTATTTGCTGGGTAACTGCAGCACCGGGTTCGGACATTTGAGTGTTGTTGCGATGAAGAGGCATCTTGAAGACAATGGAAGGCATAGGAGGAAACAAGCGAAAGATAGTCAAAAGAGAATGATAACGCATGAAGATTGTGACCATTTGTTTGTTACCAAAGGCAAACAAATGAGACAGTGACTAATCAAAGTAAGCGGGTCAATATAATGTATCGCGAAGACATGCTCGCCTATAAGTGGACACTCACCCCAAGAGTTCCCAGGTAAGAGTGACTGGTCCGATACTGCGGATTTGTACGAACACTCTAGCCTTAGACAGAAGACCCAGGGTACAGGCATCCACCCTTCCAGTTTGCACGTGTTCACATTATAAGACCCAAACTTTGACGGGATCTTTGAAAACTTAAAGGGTTCGAAACCTTATATCAAAGGGTTCAAAACCTAGTAATCAATCATCCTAGAACAAATGATTAGTTTTCAAAGCGGATTCGAATTTTGTGTTCTCGTTGTGGTTATCACCTAAGGATAGGTGACGGTATTGTTTTATGACTAAACGCAAGTAAACTCGCGTTAGGGTCCTAGAAAGGTTATAGTCTAGGTCAAAGCATTACTAATAACCTAATTCCCTATAACCATTGGCTCTGATACCAACTTTTCTGTCACACCCCGACCACGTAAAACAACAAAACGTGGCGGAAACGTCGGGGAGTGTTGTAACAGAATCATTGTTTCACAACCATGGATTAAACAGTTTTGTTTTATTGCATTATTGAACTAAATGTTTTGATACAAATTAGATAAACACAACTATTATCTTTCAAGTTTTAAAGTCGCTAAGGCCTTGTTCATTCCTATGTGAGAGTGCACCAATATCATCATCAAGCATCATCAACTGTAGTACCTGAAACACATGTGAAAATAGGTACGTCAGCATAAAAATGCCGGCGAGTACATAGGTTTTGTATGAGTTTCAGATTCATAGCTAGTTTGCATGCTGCAATACTTATTTAAAAACCTTGTTTTGAAAAGTATAGTATTACGACATAATTAACCAACTCAAATCAAATTGGTTACAGTTTATAAAATCTTGTAGCCATGATTCTTAACTCCAAAACATTTGTTTAATAAAATCCAGATTTGTAAATCGTTTTTGGAATAAAAACTCGAATAGTATAATATATTGTTGGAAAAACCTTGTAATACAACTTTGTTTTGTTTACCATTGCCCAAGTGATCTAGATAACGCAACGATATATAATGTATTAAAAGCACTTATATATAGGAAGTACCAGCGGCGTATCCACCATGCTTTTAACACATTACACCCACCCCGTTACCTAATCACTTCCCTAACCCAATGGTTCAAACAGATTTCAAACGGTTCATGTCAATCAGCGATTACAAACGGTTCACATAGTCAAGTAGTCACAAACGGTTCACATAATCAAACGGTTACTAACGGTTCACATAATCAAGTAGTCACAAACGGTTCACATAATCAAGTAGTCACAAACGGTTCACAGGATCAAACGGTTACAAACGGTTCACAGGATCAAACAGTTACAACGGTTCACAGGATCAAACGGTTACAACGGTTCAAAATGTAAAACAATGTGTCCATATGCTGGATGAGCATATGCGACAAAATGTAATATACGGAAATCAATATGCTAGCATGTTAAGTGAACATACATAGCAAAACGTAATAAAATCATGTACTAATAGTGTACTATTGAACATAGTAATTATATGATATAAAAACATGGGAAACATGAAAGTATCAAGTAGGCACATGTGTTCCACCCCAAAACAGTTTGAAAACAGTAAAAGAGGGGTCTATGTACTCACTTGAGGGTGCTTAGAAGTCTTGGACAACAACCAAGCAAAGCTAGAGGGATCACAGAATCAAGCGGCACACTATATAGGTAACTATGTAAATAACCGGATCTAAATCGGGAGATCGGATAGAATGAGGTCTTGTAAACCAAATGAGTGTTGGAACTCATGTGATATGGTTTAACAAAGCCTACATCCTAAAAGGAAACCTAACCTAAGTGCTTTCGACCCGTTACGACCCGTTTAGGTAGCTTACACTACTTTAATGCGTCGTTTGCGTAAAACGCGTTCGAGACGTCTAACTAGTCCTATGACAAGTATTATATGCCTAAACATGTTTAATTATGTTGCATAATTAGTTAGGTGACAAATGCTTAGGTTACATATGCTTAAAATCCAATTATGCATGAAAAGGGCATTTTGGTCATTTACTTAAGGCATATAATCTACCTATCATACAACTACTTAAACTAGGTGACCATAAGGTATAACCTCGGAAGGTTATTCCCTATACAACTATGGTCACTAAACATGCTTGGTCGGATCCTAATGATCGACCAAACGGGTCGAGTTCGAAAGTCTAAGCGGTGGTTTAGACCGCTTGACTTACGACTCTAAACAAGCACTAAACTAAAAGTGACGAGCTAAGCATGTTAAAACATGCTTAACTGAGTTAGAAAACGGGTTTTGATATCAAAACAAAGTGTTTTGATACCAAGAGTAGTTTGGTTGCAAAATACGCTTAATGCGCATTTTGACCGAAACTACGACTCGTCACTACGCCTAGTCAACGTGGTAATCAGTAGGTATAGTCACTAAGGACTATAACCATCGTGATTACGCTCACGTTGCGAAGTTCAAACGAACTTCTCGTTCACCATCTCGTGGTCAAAGCTGAAAGTCAAACAAAGTTTGACTTTCGAGTTAGGAAAGCAATAAAAGAATGAAAGACGACTTACAAAGGGTCCCAAAAGATTTGGTTCCAAGTATTCTCAGGTAGGAAGTGAAATATCACAACCACTTAGAAAAATCTCAGACCAAATGTGTAGAAAATGGAATGGGGACATGGCTTTATATAGTTTTCGCAAAATCGTTAGGATCATTTCTTGGAGAAGAGGGCATGATCCAAGCCATACAAGTGTCAAGGAAGGATTGGGGGACTTGTTCCCCACACAAACCAGCCCATAGTATGAAAAACCATTGATCAAAACCATCAAAATCGAACTGAATGACCAGATTCAATGTTTCTGTCTGATAGGCTCACGCGCCCCGCGTAAGAATAAGGCTTGGGTTTACGAGTGCCGCCTGGCCATGTTTGACAGATTGACAGTTTTAGTCCCTGCAGCTTAGAAACTTGCATTTCGGCTCATTTTTGACATGTTTAAGCCCCGTTAACCTCATTTCAAGGCTCTAAAATGAAGTTAAAGTATTGGGAACTCAAAACATGCTCAAAAATATCTCGGATGTCGGTTCGTTTGGTCGAACGGTTGCGTTGTTCGGTTAATTGCGACGGAAGTCGTAACGAACGCAAAAACGATCCAAATCGAGCGACGAATGGAATTTTATCATGCCAATCACTAAAATATAATATTTTAATGATAACATAAATTTTTGGAAGTCCGGATATATTCAGAACGTAATATATGCGCGAAAATGCAAACTTGTGCACTTTTTGACGCTTTTAGTCCCTGAATGAGCATAAAGTTTATTTTAACACACTGAACCCCTCAAAGCTTATTTCTAAGCTATGTAAAGGATATTTAAGGTGTGTTTAACTTATGGTCAAGTTCCGAATTTGTTCATTACAGTACAAATCGGCATACTTTCGCAGTTTGTCGAATTTAGTCCCTGTAAGCGAATAAACTTGATTTCGGCATACCAAACCATCCAAAACTTATTTCTAAGTTATGTAAAGGCTATTTAAGGTATGTTAAGCCTATGTCACTGTTCCGGAGTGTTTGTTGCATTAAACTGGCTATATTTACGCATCAGATCGCGTATAACCTTCCAGAAAGCGATTTAAAGCCCGAAATCGAACAAGAATTGATATGTGCAAATGATACACATATTCTCACAAATCCCAAGTATGAAACACAAAATTTCATTGGTTTGGCATTTGTTTGACGGTCACAGTGACACAGGTGTCACAGGTAAGTCGAATCTTGTTAATTCTATCGTACGTGATTGTTCCTTGACTCTTAACGATCACGTATTTTCTATTGATCTCATACCCATGCGTTTGGGTAGTTTTGATGTTGTTATCGGTATGGATTGGTTGTGTAAGAACCATGCCAAAATTGTCAGTCATGATAAGCTTGTTCGTCTTCCTCTTCTGTCTGGTGATACTTTGAACGTCTAAGGAGACCGACCTTCGAAAGGACTAAGGATGATGTCATGCACACAAGCGAACAGAAGTTTACGTAAACAGAACCCTGCCTCCTTGGCCCACGTGGTGGAACAAAAGGGCAAGGGAAGAACATAAACGATGTTCCGGTTGTGTGTGATTTCCCTGATGTCTTTCCTGAGGATCTACCTGGTCTTCCTCCTCCTAGATCCGTCGACTTTCGTATTGATCTCGTACCTGGTGCGACTCCTGTCACCAGGGCTCCCTATCGTCTTGCAGCTTCCGAGATGCAAGAGTTATCTAGTCAACTACAGGAATTACTCGGTAAGGGTTTTATTCGTCCAAGTACCTCCCCGTGGGGTGCTCCCGTTTTATTTGTCAAGAAGAAGGATGGTTCGTTCCATATGTGTATCGACTACCGTGAACTTAATAAGCTTACCGTGAAAAATCGTTACCCTCTACCTCGCATTGATGATTTGTTTGACCAACTACAAGGCGCGTCCTGCTTCTCTAAGATTGATCTTCGATCTGCATATCATCAACTACGTGTCCTCGAAGATGATATTCCTAAAACTGTGTTTCGTACTCGATATGGGCACTACGAGTTCGTAGTCATGCCTTTTGGCTTGACCAGCGCACCTGCAGTGTTCGTGGACCTTATGAATCGCATTTGTAAACCCTATCTTGATCGTTTTGTGATAGTCTTTATTGATGATATTCTTATTTAATCTAAGTCTAAAGCTGATCATGCTCGCCATCTACGTCTTATGCTTGAACTTTTACGTGGTGAACGCCTATATGCTAAATTTTCTAAGTGTGAGTTTTGGATTGATGAAGTGCAGTTTCTCGGTCACGTTGTTAGTAGTCAGGGTATTCATGTTGACCCTTCTAAGATCGAGGCAGTGAAGAATTGGTGTACGCCTAAATCCGTGTCCGAGATTCGTTCTTTTCTAGGATTAGCGGGTTATTACCGCTGATTCATCGCGGATTTTTCTAAAATCGTTGTTCCTCTTACTACTCTAACCCAAAAGGAGAAACCTTTTGTTTGGGGTCCCGAACAAGAGGAGTCCTTTCAAACTCTTAAGAACCTTTTGTGCAATGCTCCTGTTTTAACCCTACCTGATGGAAATAACGATTTCGTGGTGTATTGTGATGCCTCGAACCGGGGTTTGGCTGTGTGCTCATGCAGCGGGACAAGGTCATTGCATATGCCTCTCGTCAACTCAAAGTGCATGAGAAAAACTAGACTACTCACGATCTGGAGCTTGGTGCGGTTATTTTGCGTTAAAGATCTGGCAACACTACCTGTATGGTACAAAGTGCGTAGTTTTCACTGACCACAGGAGTCTTCAACATATCTTTGACCAAAAAGAACTGAACATGCGACAGAGGCGTTGGGTGTAATTACTTAACGACTACGACTGCGAAATTCGCTACCATCCTAGCAAGCCGAATGTAGTGGCCGACGCTCTTAGTCGTAAAAATCATGTGAATGCAATTCGTATCTCTAGTGATCTTCATGCTTGTACTCGCGAAGCTCAGTATTCGTCAGCTAATGAAGGAAGTCTATCTGTTGAAATTCTTGGCGCTAACGTTAATCAACTCGAAACTAAATCTGATGGTCTGCAGTACTATTTAAATCGCATCTGGGTGCCAGATCGCGATAATCTGTGTGAGCTCATTATGAATGAGGCTCATAAATCCCGTTATTCTATCCATCCAGGCGCTGATAAGATGTACCATGATTTGCGTACGACCTACTGGTGGCCTGGTATGAAAAGGGACATTGCTGTGTATGTTTCTAAATGCCTTACCTGTTTGAAGGTGAAGGCTGAACATCAGCGTCCCTCTGGACTTTTAGAGCAGCCTAAAATCCCCATTTGGAAGTGGGATAGTCTCGCTATGGACTTTATTACTAAGTTACCCCGTACACCCGCCGGTCATGATAGTATTTGGGTGATCATTGACCGTTTGACTAAATCAGCCCACTTTCTTCCTATTCGCGAAGATTATAAAGTGGGGAAACTTGCTAGGATCTATACCGATGAGATTATATGCCGTCATGGCATCCCTCTTAACATAATCTCTGACCGTGATGGTCGTTTTACTTCACGTCTTTGGCAAACCTTTCAGTCCGCTATGGGTTCGCACTTAAATCTTAGCACGGCCTTTCATCCTCAGACGGATGGACAGACCGAGCGTACTATTCAAACCCTAGAGGACATGTTGCGTTCTTGTGTCATCGACTTTGGTGGTAACTGGGATGTACATTTACCATTGATTGGGTTCTCGTACAACAATAGCTATCATTCCAGTATTCAGATGGCTCCTTTCGAAGCTTTGTATGGACGGAAGTGTCGATCTCCTCTCAGCTGGCATGAGGTTGGGGAAAAGCAGTTCACTGGCCCTGAAATTATTCAAGAGACAATGGATAAGATTCTTCAGATCCATGATAACTTGATCAAGGCTAGGAGCAGACAAAAGAGCTATGCTGATAAAAGGCGCAAGCCTCTGGAATTTGCCATTGGTGACCGAGTTCTACTCAAGGTATCTCCCTGGAAGGGAGTAGTTCGTTTTGGTGAGAAGGGAAAGCTCGCTCCTCGCTATGTGGGTCCTTTCGTGATACTTGAAAGGATTGGCAAGGTGGCGTACAAACTCGACTTGCCGCAAGAACTAAACAATGTGCACCCGGGGTTCCACGCGTCTAATCTTCGTAAATGCCTAGCCGACGAGGAACTACAGGTTCCCCTTGAAGATTTGCAAATAAATGAAGCTGTTCAATTTGTGGAGAAACCGGTCGAAATCATGGATCAAGCTGTCAAGTATCTAAGGCGCAACAAAATTCCCATTGTTAAGGTTCGATGGGAAGGAAAGCGTGGTGCCGAATTCACTTGGGAGTTGAAAAGTGATATGAAGGCCAAGTATCCGCAGCTCTTCGAGCAGTCTTCATCTAAGATTTCGGGGATGAAATCTCCTAAAGGAGGGGAGACTGTAACGCCCAGCGTTCCTACACTTTAGGATTTTGTCAAGATTAGTCCTTGAAGTCATTTTAGCCCCTAATCTATGTGGAAGTCTATATTATATACTTGAAATACCTAAATCTACGTATGAAATGTCTATATCTTTGGAATGTCTAAATCTATATGCTTGGAATGCCTAATTCTATGCTGGAATGCCTAAGTCTATATACTTTGGTGCTTGACTCTTTAGACTCGTGAAACTTGATTCTTGGTTGAACGAGAGACTAGAGTCTTGTCACTGGCGGAATCTATTAATCTTGTAAACTTTTGATGTATACGTTGTAATCTAGTTATTCTATTGCTCAATAATACGCAACGCCTAATCTAACTCGTAAAACGAATCAAAGACGGGAACGCGAAAAGGTTGGATTGGCCAAAGTGGCAATCCGATCGGATTACCACCCGATCGGATTGCCACCCGATCGGATTAGCACCCGACCGGATGACCACCCGACCGGATGACCACCCGATCGGGTGACCACCCGATCGGACTACCACCCGATCCGTGCACACCTTCTCTCTTTCTCACACTCCCACACTATAAATAGGAGCTGTCACATCAGTCCTTCACTAATGTGACAGCCCTGCTCGACTCAGACGCACGACACCCTTTCTCCTCCATTTTCTTGGCGATTTCAGTACGTTTCAAGCTAGATTCTTGTAATTTCTTGATCTACACTTCATCCTCTACGTGATTCACCTTTGAAATCACACTTTTCACCATGAAATCTCTCAGATCTGAGATCTCAAGGATGATGTCATCATGGTGGTTTGAAGTTTGAACAAACTGTCATATGAGGTCATTCTTGGTCAGATCTAGCTAAGACCTAAGGGATTCCACGTAATTTTCACTAAATCTAAGCTAAATCTAAGTATTTTCATGATAAAACTTAAGTTTCTTCATCTTTTCTTCAAACTTTTACTTTAAATGGTGAGATCCGGCCCTGAACGGACTATAGACTTGATTATTAGTCTAGAGTCGGCTTAAGGATGGATTTCCACCGGAGGATAATGGCCTGAATACGGAGTTTGACAGAAACGTTATCGCGGACAGTAACTGATCGGACTGGGGTGATTCCCACCCGATCAGAATGGCTGTGCGACGATGAGTTTACCGTTGTCACAATACGTACCAATGCCGTCATCGTTAAACTTAGAAAATTCTACAAAATGGTTAAGGGAACGAGAACCGCCCGATCGAGCGGCAACCCGATCGGACAGCCACTCGATTGAGCGGCACTTGCCTTGCAACCTTAGAACTTTGAAACACTCCAACACTTAGAAACTTGTCAAAAACTTGTAGTTTTGGAGACCTCAATCGAGTGGCAACCCGATCTTACAGCCGCCCGATCGAGCAGCCACCCGATCAAGGGAACCAGAGCATTCTAACACTTGGATCGAGTGGCAACCCGATCGGACAGCCACCCTATCCCCCCCCCCACTTTGTAAATTGTAAATCAAGTGGCAACCCGATCGGATGGCCATCCGATCGGGCAGCCGTCCGTCTCCTCACACATATGTCACCACTCGGCTGGCAATCCGATCAGATAGCCATCCGATCGGACAGCCATCCGATCCAGTGACTGTTCCCAACACTCTACGCATCTCGTTATTTTGCCCGACTCTTATCCTATTGTAATCTAATCAGGCTAATTCTAAAAAGAGCTCCCTTTGATCCAATCACAGTTGCGACTGTTAAGCAATCACTGTGAGTATACTCGATCCCCTTTTTACTTTTAAACTTTGGGGTGTAACATGTATTCTATATAAACTTGAATCTTTTACAATCTAAACTCTATCCTATGTGTATGTGAAAACTTATGCATTCTAGTATTCTATTTGTGCCATGTGACTTTTAATCCAGGGTGTGTAGTTCCGCCTTAACAATAGTAGCGCTATAGGGGGTGCACTTCTCCCATTATTCTCAGGGGGTATTGTTAGGAGGATTCTAGTTTACCTTGAGTCTTGGGTAAACACTAAAGCATCGGGATACTTGGGCTATCACTGCGTGGACTGCGACACTAGCACGGCTGAAACTATTTTTATTGCTTACATTGTGGACATGAGTTGTTTTTAATCCAATATTCTATTATCAAACTTGTATACTCGCCAATACTTTTGTATTGATATTTTAATACATGTTGCAGGCTGATAGGTTGCTTTGGAATGCATGGAAAACAAGCTAGGAGATGGCTAGAAATATCACCTAGTTAATCTAATCTTGGAACAATTTGAATATTTATTTGGTGATGTAATTTGATGATACTTGTTTCTATTATTAGACAATTTATATCATGAAATCTACTTAACTCTACTGAAATATCTAGTGTTATGGAATCTCATGAGCAATCTGAACGCTTAGTGCTCACACCCTGATGTTTCCGCCATCGGTTGGGGTGTGACAGAGTTGGTGTAAAAAAGAGGCTATATAGAAAGGAAATCCTACTTTTAAGGCTATCCTCCCTTATCTCTACTATAATAAAGCAAAACTTCTTGATCCTAGCTGTCAATCATACAAGCCCCCACCTTTATCTTCATCCTACGTGTCAACCCAAGGATGTATATATCCTAAACAAGAACGGTCAAAGCTAAGCAGCATTCTTCCCAGCTTGATTGAATCTATATGAAGTAAAATTAGCGGTCAATTGGCTTCCAAAAGATTCAAATTTTGAATCCCATCAATTTCTTCAAGCAAGCAAACGGTGAGATCACTTTTAGGGTTTCTTGCTTCATCTCCTCTTTCCCATTGCCATTTCCTCTTTCCCATTGTCGATGCTTATCCTTATCTTTTTACTTCTCTGAAAATTGAAGCCCTAATCAACGTTGTTGCTTCTCCCCTTATATTTTACTTTCTCCCCACATTACTGGACTCACAATTCCATTCAAATTTTGAATTTTAAAATGTCTGCAAAGAGACTAGCTGAGAGATAGAGAGGGAATCTAAAAGGGAGAGAACGAGAAAGAGAGAGAGAGAAATTGGATGGTTCTAACGAACGGATCTACTTTGTATGCCTGAAAATCGGTGACCCTTGGTGGCAACAGTGATGCAGTAGCTATCGTAGCAGACGGAATCAAGACCAGATGGCAACGGTTTTGGGTTTCTAGGGTTCTGTCCATGCCGACGCCATAGAAGGGCCCGATAATGACTAGGGGTTGATTCGAAGGCTAATTGTTCTGTGAACTTGATGATTTGATGCATTTATTTTGTTTAAAAGTGTTAATTATTAAATGTCGAGGTGTTCTGTTTGCAAAGTAACAAGGGACCAAAATCATTGCAGATTGTTCACCACTTATGGCTGCCCTGAAGTGGCTAGAAAGTTCAAAGACTACATAAAACAACCCAGCTGTAACATGTATGCCTTCTTTCCCTTTTCCATATTGGTTTTTGCTGCTGTTTATTCTAGGATTATGTGGAACCGACATATTCTTATTTACATGAGGTGTGAGTAATTAGGATTTTTCTAACATAACTAAACACTTAAAATATATGTATTTTGCAACCGGATATTATTAAATTGCCATTAGGCTGCATTTGTAGTTTAGGTTTGACGACCATTACTTTAAGTTGTGTACTGACGACGACACTAAATTCTTAATGCACTAATTGTGTTTAACTATTTTTAGTGATGTTAAGATCTGTTGGAAAGAATAATGGGCTACCCAGGGTTTATAACTAGATTTTTGGGATTGTTAATCTACAAGGGATTATAGACTTCAAAACACTAAACTAACAGCTAACTGTTTTAGATTCAGATTTGTGGTTAAGATCTGCAAGAATGAGTTCAAATAATATGAAGTAACATAATATATCAGTTTCTAAAGGATCAAGTGATGATTTGGAAAGTAAATTGATCAAAGTTTGGTTGTCAATAGTTCTAATATTATAAAATTGTTGACAAATTTCGTTTGGCTATATATTAACGAAGATGTTGACTATAGGGAGTCAACATGTCATCAGTAAAATCCTGCCAATGGTTATTGAGCATTGTAAAAAGCATATAGCCGATGGTTACTGAGTATTGTAAAAGGCATATGGAACTGAGGAAGAACTAGAAGGAAGCTGAGGATCTTAAAAGGTTTCGATCTAGAGTTTGTGAAAGTGGATCAAGTGACTCTTTTTTCACTTAACCATTGTAAATGGCCTTTCAGGACTTACAATTTACGCCAAATGAAAACTTAAAACGGGGATTGTCATTCAACACACCTAAATTATTATTCTTTTCATTTTATTACTAGCAGTAGCGGTGATTTCTGATTTTATTAAAAAGGAATAAATTTGGTCAATGATTAGAAGAGAGGAAATCATGGTGACTCAGATAATAAGTTTTAGTACGTGGGTCAAGTAATCACCCAAAACCATCCTCATAAATGTATTAATAGTAAGTTTAAAAAAAAAACTAAAAGATCTAACTATGGAAAAGAATGTAATTACTACAGTAAAAAAAATGTATTATAATGTTAAATTATTATTATTTAGTGGTATATGAATTGTATTAAATTTCCAAGTCATGAATTCTTAAAAAAAAAAAAAAAAATTCATGTTGAAAATGGAAGGCAATGTAATTTTTTGTTTGTTACTATTGGAGATTTATCAATAAGTAAGTGAGAATTTAATATGTTAGATGATACGGTCATAAGGCTAGATGTATGTTCGTGGCAAAAGAAGTATGAAATTTGCATTTGTTTCTTGTGAAGGTTGGGCACGCATTCGTGTTATAATTTTTCTTTTCTTACTGTATTAAACTAACTAAAGTATTCCTACGGTGAATGCAGGAGCTATTTCATTTAAAGATGGAAATTGAGCTTAAAAACTAAGAATGGCAATTTTACATAAGTTCAAAATGCTCCGGAGGTCGCCCACAGTCGAGGAATAAGAGGTTAATAAAAATACACTTACATATAGATAGCACTTGTGAAGAATCTTTTAATCTGCAAAAGTGTTAATGTGTCCTTTTAAACCGTTCTTTACTTATTTTCCTAATAAGAAGATGATGATAATTGAAAAAATCTATAGTAGTTTTAGTGTGCCTTAATGATGATAGATGAAATGAAGTGAACCATTTATTCAAATATTCATAAATTTGTTGTTGGTTTTGCATCTTATGTTATGTCTTTCATAATACATAATTCAATAAACCATTTGTAAAAACATATTTTTATTTTTTACGACATAAATCTATTAATTAAAATTAAATTTTCCTATCTGCGAAGCTCATGGGCTATAACCTAGTTTCTATATATATATATATACCGAAACTCATTGACCATGTACGTTTTCGAGCGATTAGCTCTATAAAATATTTGTGTGATATAATAAAAATCTGATACATGATTAGTTGTTTAAACCTCGAAATGAATGAAACTTCTTTGTTGGTTCAAGGCCATTGCCTTTGGACTCTTGAAATTGTTGTGCTCTAGAAAGGAATGAAACTGTATGTCTTCTGAAGCAAGGATGTTAATAATTGAATTTTGTGTATGAAATTTCTCCTTCTTGCACTTCTAGTTCTGTAAAATGTCCTCTTTGTAGCTATTTTGATACTTTTTATATTCAATTCAACTGGATTTCATTTTTTACATACGAAACAGATGTGAACTTTGTTAGTCATATGTTACCAACATTCTCATTTGAGCTACGTTTTTATGTAAAAATTTGAAACGTTGAATAAAAAAGAGTGGCCTGATTACTAACTCGAGTTTGAGATTTTACCATAAAATTGTTTGTTAATTTTGTAACTTAAAAAATTTTGAACATCCTAGTTACGATAATATGAGATGTTTATAAAAATTTGAAACGTTGAATAAAAAAGAGTGACCTGATTACTAACTCGAGTTTGAGATTTTACCATAAAATTGTTTGTTAATTTTGTAACTTAAAAAAATTTTGAACATCCTAGTTACGATAATATGAGATGTTTAAATGTTAGACTTGAAAGGTATTAAATTCGTGTTATAATTTTCTTTTGTGTCTGAGGTAACCCAACATGAACTAAAAAAAAAAAAAAAAAAACTCGAGTTGAAAATTTTTCTAGGTTCACATATTAAACAATTGTAAGACCATGCGTAGTTGTTGGGGTGAATAATGTCTCACCCATGGGCGTTGTGTGCCATGTGGCAGCCCAGGGGCGTTTTTCTAAAATGGGTGTAGTAAGGATGTGAGCATTATGTTAAAAAAAGGGTGTAAATAATATTAAATAAAAAAACATCAAAAAAACTTTATTGGACAAGAAAAAGTAGAACATCACTGATTGGCAAAAAAATTTTGAACATGGGCGTGTAAAATACAACGCCAAACACAAAAAAATAAAAAAAACGTCCCGAGGGGGCGTTTCCGGGCGTGGTTGGGCATAAAAACGCCCTGGAATTACACGAGTACGCATGGTCTAATAGTGTAATTAGGGTTACATGATAGTGTATGGTGATAGTATACGGTCTAGATTCAAAATATTTTAGTCTATATAAACCACACATCATGTAACCCTAATTACACAATTACAATTTTCTAATGGCTCCCCTTGTTCCCACACCCCCTATATCTTATTTTCACATCCCCTGGTGTATACGGGCCGTATACAATTATACGGCCCGTATAGAATGTTTTTGAATAGGAAAATGCGCAGAAATTTTTTTTTTGATTTTACTATATATGGCTCGTATTAGTTATACGAGTCGTATATATGTTTATACGATTTGTAAAACGTATACGGCTCAATGGATTTAATTTGTGAGGTTTTTGATGTTACCAAATGTATACGGGCCGTATAAGGATGTTTTTTCAAGTATCACGCTTTTTCCAGTAAAAACACCATCATTCTAGGGTTTCTAAACTCTTCATCACCTTTAACAACGTTGATCGGAACACGCCTCTTAAATCGGAGCACAAGTAGAGTAACGTTACCGATAAGTCCGTTGATCGGGTAACTAGCAGAAGAACCCGACACAAACAAGTTCTCCACAGTTTGTTATTCAAATCTCTATTCGGTCATCTTTCCAAACTACAACACACGATAACTTTAAACTTTATATTCTGTGATTTGACCAGGAAATGATTGGAGGTGATTGCTACTTTTAATAAGTTGCCATAGTTGTCAAATTCGATTTCAACAAATCTTTTCCTTTTCCTTCAATTTCTAGAACATTCTCCGTAACATGAAGACGTGTCGGGTTCTTCTACTAGTGGTATTTTAATCAAGTATTGAAGATTGAATGTGCAAACCGCAACCGTTTTTTACTACGGAAACGGTGGCTATGCGAAATACAAACCGCAACCGTTTTTTACTACGGAAACGGTGGCTATGCGAAATACAAACCACAATCTTTTGTGACTATGGAAAACACAAGTTTTCTTTTTGAGCTTGATGGATGTCTGTTATCTCAGTTGAGGCGGGCATTGTTTAAATCTGAATATAACTAGATGTTACGTGTAACTTCATGAGCGTTGTGGATTCTCAGCGTTATTCGAATGTAAGTGGATCGAGTGATACGCTTATCTATTCTGGTCAAGGTGGGCATGGTTTGTTCGGGAGTAAATCACCACCCAAAGATCAACAACTTGTGAGTGGGAATATGGCTATGAAGAATAGTATGGATAAGAAATCACCGGTACGGGTAAGGAAAGTTGCCTCATTCTAATAGATTAAAAGAAGGATCGTTCTAATAGATTAAAAGAAGGGGTTTACGGGTGTTTTGGTAGGTTGAAAGATGTGAATGGTCCTTGTTTTTCCATGTATGTGCCAAAACAAGGATCGTTCTAATCATCACAAAAGACGTGTCTGGTTCTTCTGCTAGTTACTCGGAATGTTTCGAATCATCACAGAAGACGTGTTGGGTTTGTATTTCCCATAGCCACTGTTTCCGTATTCAAAACGGATGCGGTTTGCATATTCAGTCTTCATTGCTTCATTAAAATTACAACACACGATAAAATGCTTGGAAAATTGCCTCAACTCTCCTATATCAACATATTTTTCTCCAGACGCTTAGTTGTTATGAATGACAACTTGAGGGGTCTAGTTAACTTTTAGATTCAGATTCAGGAAGCAGATGATTTGTCAAAAAACATGGTCAACGTAGTAAAATGTGAGCTTTAATGATTTGTTTCTTATTGGCCATTATTTGACCGAGTAATCAGTTGTATTAATAGATTCCAAATCTGTTATTTCAGTTATTTCTGTTGATTCAGTACTTTAACGCATGAACCAACCAAAATCCACAAATTCCAACAAATTGTGTACGTTAAATACCGTTCACCGCGTTTTTATTTGCTTCTCTTGTTAAGTTTCTGAACCAACCGAAATCCACAAATTCCAACAGTTTCTTCGTAGATTCTGTCCAGTTTCAAAGCCGATTGAGGGTTACGAGTGTTCTAGACTCGTTCAAAGCCGGTTGATGAAACTGAAGCTGTTATTTCTGTTGTTCAGTTCTTCCAAGAAACGAAGAATAAAGTCAAATGTGATCAAACTTGGACATCAGACGTAAATCTTGAAGCAAATATGTGGTTCCTAATTGGTTACAGAAACCACTAACAGACAACGCCTGATTCAGATCTCTATTCAGTCATCTTTCCAAACTACAACACACGATAAGTTTACACTTTATAGTGTGTAATTTGACCAGTTGTATTCAGTTATTTCTGTTGATCCAAACTACAACTGAAGGTATCAGGAAGCTCAACTTGAACGGACGATATGTATCTTCTATCATGCGACAGACCCATATCGAGATACTTTGTGTTAGTTTGATTTGAATTTTGAAAGTTTGAAGCAAGTGTCTGTTGTTCAAAGCCGTTTAATGAAACCGAAGCTATTATTTATGTTGTTCAGTACTTCCGAGACGATTCAAGTGAGTCCTATGAAAACAATGATCGTTCTAATAGATTAAAGAGAATAAACCATTTTTTACCCACAGTATACGAGCCGTATAACAATATACGGCCCGTATACATGCATCGTATACATTGTATACGATCGGTTAATTTTTTTTTCACTTGGTGTATACGGCCGTATAACAGTACACGAGCAGTATTCATAGGGTAAAAAATGGTAAAAATCTTATTAATCTATTAGAACGATCTAAAAAATGAAGAACAAAACCTATTTTCAAAACACAAGTAGATGAAGTCAAATGTGATCAAACTTAGACATCAGACGTAAATCTTGAAGCAAATATGTGGTTCCCAATTGGTTATTTTTAACAAACCATCCATGTATCTTGCAAGTTAAATCCACAATCAACGTATACACTATACAGGTGTAAGAGAATGGCGAGTTATTTCAGTTATTTATGTTGATCCACAAATTCCAACAAATTGTGTCTAATGCAAGGATCTCCGTGCATTGTTTAAATCAGAATCAGGTTCACTGTGGTGGATGCAAGCATAAAGTTAGAAAAAATACTCAAGAAGATTGAATGGACGGTATGTATTAGGAAGCTCAACTTGAACGGACGATATGTATCTTCTATCATGCGACGAACCCAATTCTTGCTCAACTCGTATCACTAGTTTTAGGTTTTGTTATTTTTAACAAAGCGGCCTCGACTGCATGAAGCTTTGCATTCTCTTTGGTATCGGAAGAGTTGGATGTGATAAAAGTTGCATTTTGAACCAACCGAAATCCACAAATGTACCATCCATATGGACACTTGCAATGATTCTCTTGTTAAGTTTCTGAACCAACCGAAATCCACAAATTCCAACAGTTTCTTCGTATATTCTGTCCGGTTGAAAAAGCCGGTTGATGATTACGAAGAACAAAGCCTATTTTCAAAACACAGGTAGATGAAGTCAAATGTGATCAAACTGAAGTCAAATGTGATCAAACTTAGACATCAAAAGTAAAGTTAATTAAGAATCAGGTTCTCAACAATTGTTGTCTGACTAGTGAAGTTAATTCAAATGAAATTATAACATCAGGAAGCTCAACTTGAACGGACGATATGTATCTTCTATCATGCGACGGACCCAATTCTTGCTCAACTCTTATGGGCCCGTATCATACAGTGATGTAATAGGTTGTGGTTAAGCCAAAATGACATCTAGCATTACTAACAGTTCAAGTAAGTGTTAAATCAGAATCAGGTTCTCAAGACAATGATCATTCTAATAGATTAAAGAGAATAAACCCTCGTTTCTTCATCTTCATCTTCAAGAACAATGATGAACAGATGATGTTTTTTTTTCGCAGAACCGTGGTGGATTGCGGTGGTTTGGGTCTAGGGTTGTCAGATGATGTTCAAGTAAGTGTTAAGATCTTTCCTTTTTCACTTTCCCGCCCAACACAACGACACAACAGCAGGCAACCTTCTTTCTTTATTGCGTAAACAGCAACCACAACAGCTGTAACATTCCTTTTGTTAATCGATCGGTTCCGGAAACTTTCCAAATCGCTCATCGTTTCCCTTTCAACCCTTCTTGATTGACAATCACGAGATCAACCGTGATCTCGTTTCCGTAATTACTGACCTCATGACCATCTATATAAACTGACCGCAACACCCTCCGAAAGCCACCACCACCTTCAAAACCGATCATCGCACCTCCTGTTAACCGCTGCACTTCACCGGAAAACTATTCGCTATTCGTTTCTGTCTCACAGCCCCTCCCTCTCTCACTATAACACCCTCGAACTTCTGCGGTTGATAACAACATCGCTGGAAACCTTCACCGGAGGAAACAGAAGATATCAGGGACCACCGCCGCAACCCGCCACTGCCTGAGACCACCGCCACTGCCGCCGGAGCCGCCGCTGTGACCGCCGTTATTCGTGCCGGAGAAGACGACTCAACGGTCCGGTAACCATTCTATCTTCCGGCTATATTCCTTTCCACATTTACAGTTATTATTATTATTATTGTTATTATCACTAATTATATTATCATTATCATTATTATTATTATATATTTATAATATATAATGTTATTATATATTAAAAATAATATATAATCACAAATAATTAGATTTATTCTGAAATAATCAGATTTATTAAAAATAATCAGAATTTATTATTTTTATAAATCAGAATTTTATCAAAATTTTTAATATTATTATTAAACAGAAATTTTATTATAAACAAAATCAGCATTTCTTATTCTTAATATTTATGATCAGAATCATCATTATTTTGTTACTAATCTAAATTAATATTATTATTAATTTATTTTCAGAATTATTATTTCAATTATTAATCAACATTATTTTATTTTTATGATTATTGTTATTAACATATATTAGTATTATCAACAATGCTATCATTGTTATCATTAGTATTATCAATATTATTACTATTATCATATTGATAATAATAACAAAGTTATTATTGTTAACATTATTATTACAAATACTAATATTATTTGAATTATAAAAATAATGTTAATATTATTATTATCATTATCATTACTAAATAAAATCAGAGATAATATTACTATATGATTATCATTGTTATTACCATTTTAAAAATATTACTATTGTTATTGATTCCCACTAGTTTTATTATTTATTTAATTCACCAACAATAATTAACGAATTCCCAAACACAATAGGATAATCTCTTGCAAATCTCTTGGATTAAATTCCTCTCCTTACCAAGAAACACGCAACGCAAACTAAGGTGAGTATACTCGATCCCATTTTCGTTTTAAACACTTTGGGTGCAACATGTATTCCATATTCAAATTACACCACACTTGAAACTTGTTACATTCACACTCTATCCACATTTAAACACGAAACATTTTACTGCTTGTTAATCTCATATTTTATGCAAGTTGATCGTATAAAACAAGTTGATCGTATAAAACAAGTTGATCGTATAAAACAAGTTGATCGTATAAAACAAGTTGATCGTATAAAACAAGTTGATCGTATAAACACAAGTTGATCGTATAAAACAAGTTGATCGTATTGAACAAGTTGAACGTGTTAACCTCCCGTTAGTCTATTGGGAAAGGCAAAGTGGATCATGTTATTCGTGTTGGATATGAGTATTTAAACATTTTATTCTACTATGCTATGTATCAAACTTGTATACTCGCCAACATTTTTGTTGATGTTATTTTAATACATGTTGCAGGTTGATAGATGAAGAATTCAAGAATCAAGTTAGGGTGGATTAGAAACACACCTAGAAATAAACTATGTTGGAATCTTGTTTTGTTTATTTGAACAATGTATGACATTTTAGCATTTATGAAATTGAATTTAAATTATATTGTCACATTTAGTGTTATGTTGTTTTGAGCAATTTGTTCGTCTCATCCCGATGTTTCCGCCATCGGTTGGGGTGTGACACACATGGTGTATACGGGCCGTATACTGTTATACGGCCCGTATGGAATTGAAAAAACTGACAAAGTCTACTAACACAGACTTTGTTAGTTTTTTAAATTTTATACGGATCGTATAACATTATACGATCCGTATACACCATGCGTGAATAAGTTTTTGCCATGTGTTAATATTAGGACTCTTTTCTAATACACCACTAGGGTTACACACTTACACACTTACCATAAACTGTCTGCAAGCTGATTTCATCTGTTTTCATGTCTGCAACTGAAGATGTGGTCTGAAGCTCTGCAAGCTGAAAATATAAGACTGTTTGTTTTTATAGGTTGATATTGTCTGCATAAACTGAAAATATGTAACTGCCAAACTTATCTCACTAGATAGAAGTCATTTAACATTCAAGTTACATAAAAAATATAATAATAAAACCAAGTTTAAAAACACAAATAGTGAAATAAACTCAAAGTACATTGTTTTGCATTAATTCTTGTGCTATCTGATCTCGAAGTTGACTCATGAATTCAAGGTCCGTTGCACTTCCATGGTAAGCTACTTCTTCTTCACTACCATCTTGTGCATGTTCATCTCCATCTTGAAGGCGTACATTTGGGTGATTATATTCATCAAAAAGGTCATCACTTAAGCCCTCTTTTTGTATAAAATTGTGAAGCGCAAAACATGCAATCGTAACATTTCGTTGTGTAAGCAACGAGAAGGGGGCCATTTTTTTAATATTGGAAAACGTGCCTTTAATACCCCATAAGAACGTATAACATTTCTAAGTTTTGCATGTGCGTGGTTGAATTTTTCTTTGTCGGTCAATGCACGATTTTGGCGAGAATCTCCAAGCCAATACCTCACATTTCGATATGGTGCCATAAATCCACGAGTGTGTGCATACGCAGCATCACAAAGATAATATTTATCTAAAATAGACAATACACACATCATCTTAAAACTATATATGTAATATAAATAAGAGTAAACTGCAATTTTACCCCCTGGGGTTTGGGGTCATTGGCATGTCTACCCCCCTAAGGAAATAATTGCAATTTTACCCCCCACTGTTTGGGGTTATGTCGTAACTTTACCCCCCGGCGTCAAAGTTGTTAACAGATCTGTTAACTATGACTTGAAATGACTATATTACCCTTCAATTTTACCCCTCAACATTCCTGTTATGTCGCACAATTACCCCCCACCTCCACCACCACCCACCTCCACCACCATCAGCCTCCACCACCATCAGCCTCCACCACCATCAGCCTCCACCACCCACCTGGTTATAAGTAAACCACCAATTAAACACCATCCTATGCACCACGGTCATGTATTTTACTGCATCAAATCACTACAAACTAATACCATTAAGTCATGCACATTTGGGTTAAACCACTAATTATTCTTGCAAATAAACTTAGTCATATGCCCCTGATTTCTCATATAATAAATAAATTGAACAAACACTCTACAATATAATCGAAACACCAATTTATCATCATCAAAAGACAAAAAATCATTGATCAAAGCTGCCAACCAGTCGATGTAAAGTAGCAATTTTTTATGTCTGCATACTAATGTAAGAATGTATTATCTGACCTGATGAGTCTTGAAATAACTCATAATATTTTCCCTCACAAAAATGTGTGCAACGAAACAATAACTGGTGAGCTCTCACACACACATTAACAAGCATAGCATCACTACATACAGTTTGATTTGAGGCATGTCTTTACCTATTCATCAGAATCTGAACTGGAACTGGAATCAAACTCTTCATCAATAACTACATTTGGTTGGCCCTCTCGAAACTCATTCATCAATTCATCATCTGAATCTTCATGATTTCCTGCTAACTTCCTTTTTAATATAGATTCAAAAATGGTTGGTATTGCTTCAAATTCACCCTTGTAAAACTTGTCTATTTGTGTTTTAAGCTCTGTCATAAAAGACTTCATAGATTAGACAGGCAATGAATTTACCAAAAACTTTGCATCTCTATCACAAAACCTGAACAACAAGTTAGAATCAAACATGATAGGAAGAACCGGACATACATCAAAAGTACTATGCTGTTAACAAATCTTCAAGATTATAAAAATCATAAATTGCACAAATGCTATGGTCCTTTGAAACTCAATGAAAAAAAGGGTGGGTTCTCACTGTTTCCTGCATCTGCAGATGCATTTATTCTTAGTGAGAAGAGAATCAAATTACCTGCACTGCTGACATCGTCAACGTCGGTGGGCTGGTGGTCATGGATTTCGTTTTCAGAATGACGAGGATTAGGGTTTTCAGAAGAGGAGTCGGATTTAGATGTATAATAAAACTTAGAGTAAACTTAGATGATTTGTAAGGATCGATCGGTGGTTTGTGATTTGAATCAACTGTACAATCTTCTTTATGCTTTGTTTGGATTCAGATCTGTTCTTTGGGTTGAAGGAAGAAGGGGGTGGGTGGTTGCGGTGGGGGAGGAGCGGCGGCTAGTGGTGGAGGAGCGACGGCTATTGGTGGCGCGGCTAGTGGTGGAGGAGCGGCGGCTAGTGGTGGAGGAGCCATAGGAATAAGAACCACTTCAGTCTGGAGGAGATGAAAGTTAACAGTGACCGACAGTTATGGCAGTGAACGGAGGTGATGGTTGTGCGGTGGCCGGAGACGAAGACAGGAGATTTATGATGAAGTATGACGGTGGGGATTTTGATGAACGGAGGTGGTGATGGAGACCAGTGGTGGCAGTGATAAATGATGAACAACGGTGATTGCAATGTTTGATTCTTCTGGAGATTATATAATAATAATAATAACAATAATAATAATAGGGTAAGATTACCAAAATACCCCTGCCTATAACAGTCAAATAACTGTTGACTGACGGCAGGAGGTAAAGTTGCGACATAACCCCAAACAGTGGGGGGTAAAATTGCAATTATTTCCTTAGGGGGGTAGACATGCCAATGACCCCAAACCCCAGGGGGTAAAATTACAGTTTACTCTATAAATAATAAAGTTGAGATCGTAATATATACCCGGAGGAGCAAGTGGAAATGGTGCATTAGCAGTTGTTAAAGATTCAGACAATATTCTAGAATCATGTGCTACTCCTTCCCATCCGGCTACAAGAAAAGTAAATACCATATTGAAGTCACATATGGCCAAAACATTTTGATAACACTCGCCTTTTCCTCTTCCTCTATACAAATGTTGTTTCTGAACAAGGACAATAGCAGGTATCAAAGTTCCATCAAGTGCACCAATCGCTCCCTATATAAAATTTAATTGTTAATAATATACATGGAAAGAAATCACAATAGAACTTGTATAATGTACCTTAAAAACTCATCGTAATCTTTTATTACGCCCTGGAATATCTGGATTAGGATTAAAAGATGTTGGTACTATAACCTCTTTAGCAAACTCCATCATTGTTGCCAATACTTCACGAAAATACTTATGAATTGTTTGTTACGAGTGTTGAAATCTACGCTTAATAACCGAAAAACGTTGATTGTGACCAAGCTTCATAAAAAACATAGCCATTTTTTCTTCAAGGGAGATGTGTTTGCTATCTTTTAACCAACCTTTTACTCTAAAATGTGTGCAAATTCGAACAAATGAATCACGTGACATACGTAGGAGTTCAATGCATTGTCTATCATTCCCTTGTAACAACTCTAAAGTAAATGGTGTCCGGACATAACCGAAGTGTTATCTCTTTTTCTTTTTGGATTTCTCGGCCAAAAGTATCGAAGATATAAGAACATCACAATGAGGAGCAATAACTTTTGATTATAATCCATGATAAACCTGCACAAAAAACTGCACAAAAAGCTGCTCAAACACTGCTCAAAACTGCAAAAAAGAACTGCAGCAATTTGCTGTCAAAAATTGCACCAAATCTGCATGAATTTGCTATCAAAAACAGCTCAAAACTGGACAAAAACTGCACAAAAACAGCAGCAAAAAAGCTCTAAAAACCTGCACAAAAACAGCTAAAAAACTGGACAAAAACTGCACAAAACTGCAGCAAAACAACTCTAAAAACTGCACCAAAACTGCAGCAATTTGTTGTCAAAAACAGCTCAAAAACTGCACACAAAATGCAGCAAAACAGCTCTATAAACCTGCACAAAAACATCACAAAAAATGCACAAAAACTGCAGCAAAACAACCCAAAAACTGCACAAAAAAGATCAAAAACAGCTTCAATTTGCCAAACTACCAATACAATACACATAACGGTGTCAACTTACATAATTGTTCAAAATACAAAGCAAATAACGGTTCACATAATACGAATCACATAACATGAATCACACAAAAAAAAAAAAAAACAAATACCGATATCCCTCCCTACTTGAACATCCCCAATGTCGTCCCGGTCATCTTAATCCACCATTTCAACACCTTAGGGTCCGATGGCAATGTCATCCTTGCCTATCTCATTTGTATAGACTAACCAAAAATGTTAAATGCTACCAAAAACAAAGGATCTATAGGCTCTAACCCAACTAATTTCAACTTCTCATAGCATTCGTCAGTTGATGGTCCTTCCATGCTTTTCACCATATGCTTGAGTGCTTGTTGCATATCTTTAGCTAAATCATCTAGGGTAATGGTGGTCTTAGAGGTTTTAGCCTTTTTGTTGGGCCTAGCTTCATTATCATTAGATGTTTGAGCCTTATTATTGGTAGGAACTTCATCACCATTTTGAAAACTTTGTTCATGAGAGTCTCCATCATCATTTTCTAGATTATGAAAGCTACCATCTTGTATCTGAAGTGTTTGGACATGTGGGGATGATGAAACTCCAGATGTTTGAGTAGATGTCTGTCACGACTCCCGACCCCATCCTAGCCAGAATCGGGTGCCGTGAGCAGTCCAGTGGTACCGGTGATTATTTTGAAATAAACATTGCAGCGGAAATTTCATCAGGATCGTGAGTTAGGAAAATATCAGAGTTTAGAAACACCGGATTTTATTTAAATAGATGGAATAAATTCCATGTTTTACAAAGGTAGCTTTTAATAAAAACAATATTTCTTAATTTGATTTAATTAATAAAATAAGCCACTTCTTGAAGTCTTTCAGTGTCGGATCCACTCCTTACTCCAATCTACTGTAATTACCTGAAACGCGTTTTAAAAAGGTTTTGTCAGCGGGAAATACTGAGTGAATCATTCTATTTACTAAAAACGACACATTTGTTATAATTCACAGTATTAAGATCTTTTACACATGTTTCTGATATCAACCAACTACCCACAGTATTTGTCACTCGACCGGATCTGTGACAGTGGTCATATCACCATTGGTTGCCCCAATGAATGACGTATCACTTAATTTTAGGTTCGCCCACCTAATCATGATAAAAACAGTAGTAATGTGCACAATACCCCACATACTGGCTGTAATTTGGTGATTACATAAACTTAATCACTGTAATTATAATTCTTGGAAAATAATTTGGAGTATTGTAAAACATTTGATAAAATGAGAATGACTCACAAATCAGCATGCAGGATTGAGTTAACAAACTTCTTGATTCTATTTCTTCCGATAATTAAGCATGCACTTTATTATTCTGGATCTTCTGATGATTTAATAGTTTGTTTGATTGTAAGGGTGTAGTTGGGAGTATTCTTGGTAATTAAATACATAGTTTAATAGAATGGAATACGTATTGGTGTAAAACCCAAATCAAACCTTAACGGTAGTCATGAGATTCGAACCTTAACGAATTTCACAAAAACCGGGTTAATGATCAATACAGCTTTTACGATAACTCACGAGATCAAATTCTCACAACGAACGACAAAGTGCGATACTTAAACATTCATCGAATTAACGAAGAACGACAAAGTATAACCCTAATATGGGCAGCACTTAAACATCCATTGGATATATTGATTGGTCGGAAAATGAATCGTAATAGCGATTGAGTGATTATTGGTTAGAACACCAACGTATAGAGAGAAGAAGAAAAGAAATGAGTAAAAGAAAAATGAATCCTAAGCTTATAGCAAGCAAGCAAGCACCTCAAATAATCTTCTGATCGATGTGGGATAGATTTGACGTGCCTACCTACCTGCTTGACATGCTAGCTAGCTTGCTTATATATATTAATTCAGCTGCTTCACTCGTTTTTCTCGTATAACTTTTAAAATATGACGTTTTATAAAACGACGAATATGTCTTTAGAACGAGCATATTTTTATCTACGTTTTAACCTAAGTTTCATTAAAAACGGAGTAAGGTAAAAAAAATAATATATTTAATTATTAATATTAAACGTTCTCATACGACCCCATATATATCTATTTTTAATAAACCTTACTTAGCTTAATTAATCTTGTTAGCTTAATTAATATTGATTAACTGATTAATTACTCATACTAAACTTAATTAATAATTAATTAATCTACTCAGCTAACTTAACTGCTAAGTTTGATATACTAGTTTAACAGCTTACTGATTATGAGTTCTAATTTCTAGACACAAGAACTCGTATTAGTGTATTAACTCAATTCAACTTTAACGATAATCACGAGATAAAACCCTCACAACGATTTACAAGTGCAATACTTAATAATTCAGCGGATTCACAACGAATGACAGAGTATAGTCCGAGTTTGGACAGCACTCAAACATTCAAGTTGAAATCACAATGAATAACAAAGTATAACTCAATTTGAGCAACACTTAGACAATCGTTGGATAGTTATAATCGATTGGATAAAGTATCGTACCAGTGATTAGAGTTATTACCCTAATAACGGGCAGAGTTTAGGGATTTTGAGGGTAAAATCCCTAGCTATAAAAGCTTGACGGAAAGAAAAGAATTGAACAGCGATTGAGTTAATACCCTGATTGCGGCAGCGTTTCGAGGTGTGTGGTTGAGTAGTAGAAGAAGTATAACTCGAAGTCAATTTGGAATTTGAGCGTCGTTTTTGTGCCCAAAAGCAAGTCCCGAAGCCTGCTATTTATACACGAATTTGCTCCTGCTTACGGACCGTAAGCCATATCCCTTACGGTCCGTAAGGGACACCTATTTTTTATAAGTCGGCCACGGTTGGGACTAGGCCTGCTGAGTCAACAGTTTTGGCAAATAGAATTTAAACAACGATTTATTAAGATAATCGTAAACTAGGTTTTGCCCCCCTTGAGTTTTAGGGGCCCTGATCCTGATTCCGATTGCTCTGAAAGTTTTAGGGTTTATGTAGAATCACTTGGGTGTCTTACTTAGGGTTTCCTGATTGGATAATTATCACACTAAGTATTAATTTTAGTGAGAGTCGTTACATCCTCCCCACCTTAATAAAAATCTCGTCCTCGAGATTTGGACTATGATATCTTCTTGGGGTTATGTTATTTCTTTTAATAGAAACAATATATTATGGGATGGAATCAAAAGATTTTGATAGGCATGAATTTTGAAATAAAATGACTTGGAGAAACAATAGGATTTAATGTCAGAAAGGAACTTACTTTGATCAATTGAGAGAGATTCTTAATTGATAAATCTCTATTTGTGAGTAGAAGTATGAAAAATGATTTGTTAATGATTATCCGAAAATTAATATTGTTTACTTAAATGGTACTGAACAATAGAATTTAGTGTATCGTAATCTGAGTACATAATTGTACCAAGAATATGCCAAATCAAACGAATGACTCATGAATAGGGTTTAACACAGGCTACAACTCTATTCGGACGCTACAAAGTGTTTGTAATGATTGAAAGAATTTCAATAATTATGATGACCGAATAAATTCACCGTTTTCAAAATTGAGAGTTTCAAGGAAGCGAATCTAGATATTTCAGAAGATGAAATGTTTAAACGAATGAGATGAAATGGTATAGTTTTTCAAGGTGATTATGTTTAAGCCAAAAGATATATGATCTATAGATTTTTAGAATGAATGTGAAGAACTTTTTGGAATTAGTAAAATTCTTTGTCAGAAGAAAACTTACCTTGATTGGTACCTAAGGAATACTGAAGATTGACCGGTTCAAAAGGAAATGAAAACATGAAAATGTTTTGTCAGATATTGAATTATGATATGAGAAAATCAATGTGCTGCGATGGGTGATTTGTAAGAATTCATGAAAAGACAATGAAGTTAGAGAATTTTTGTCTTAATACACAATTGTATTCAGATGATTTTAATCAAAATGTTTGATTTAAAGATAGATGATATTTTGATTTACTAAATACCTTTTCTTTTTATGTTATCATAAAGTAGAATAATAAATAAATATAGATAGGTTTAAAATATCAAAACCCGTAATAATTTTGATAAAATAATGATATATGTTTTATAAATAGGTTTACCCAATATCGTAGAACTCATGGTTATTATTTTTAAAATCAAGTATGTTTAACTATAAGATTAGGGTATTTTAAATCATAACAGTAGAATAATAAATGTTTATTTTAATATCGAGCATACTTAAATATTGGCTTGCGTAAATGACATTTGATATTTTAATATGTATATATTATAAAAGAATATTTCTATAAGTATTTAATAGTTGTGAAATATTAACCAAGATAAAATTTATTTATAACATATCTTATTTATGAATATTTAGACGATTATTTAGATAATTTATTCGTCCCTTTATTTGTTTTATGAAAATATGTTTTCTCTTTACAGTACGAAGTATATATATATATTTCTATATATAGAAAATATTTTTACATATAATTGAAATTTATTAAATAAGTATGATGACTTAATTTATATATATTAAATAGTTATTATCATGGTTGGATATTGGTTAGTGCTGCCTTGTTTAAGCATATGTGGCCAGTCCATGCCTAACTAAGGCTATGCTATCCAATACCTGTCTTGATAATACCCTTAATACCTAAAAATAATATTAATACCTACTATTATTAATATTTTATTACAAATATTTACCAAAAATAAATAATTTAAACGAGATTAGCGAAATTTTCAAATGTTGTGAAAAATGTCACCACAAGGTGATCGTAATCAAAGAAATGATTTGATGAATTCGAAGACTAAACAAGCATGTTATGGTTCAAAAGAATGGAAGTGCTTGTCGGGACTATTTTGAATATGATGGCTTCAATCCATCATATGGGACTTTGAATTGAATACGTAATGCGAGCAAGTTCAAACAATTGAACTTGGTGTAAACAAAACGAGTTCATGTATTAATAAAAAATTTTTGGATATGGTTACAACAAAAACCATGTATGCTAAAGGAAATTGAGTTTTTCAAGAAACTTATTGACTCGATATCAAAGAGTCAACGTTTTGCAATAAACATGGTTTATAAATGCAAAGATCAAGTATAGTGATTCGATATTTGAACT
The DNA here is from genome assembly GCF_002127325.2 of Helianthus annuus. Taxonomy (NCBI): domain Eukaryota; kingdom Viridiplantae; phylum Streptophyta; class Magnoliopsida; order Asterales; family Asteraceae; genus Helianthus; species Helianthus annuus. The sequence goes on along the minus strand of NC_035438.2, from coordinate 97,259,826 downwards.
TTTGATAAAAATAACAAATTGGAATGAAGCCCTCCAGTGGTCTTCATAAATCAAACGAACCACACGCGCAACAAACAATGCATGTGTAAAGTGTGGATTTACCAAGAAATGAAATAGATCAATATTTGCTACTATGAAAGAAATCCTCATGGTATGATGACTATTAGAGGAAGTAGAAACACGAAAGTCAACTCTTTATAGGCAGAAGTCAGAATTGCAACGAAAGAAATATAAGAACTTCTTATCTGGAATTTCGTGTGATAACTATTTGTTAAATGACATTATCAGAGAATGTCGAATGAAGTGAAATGAAATCGGGAATTTTACAAGGTAGATGACTTCTTTTGTAGTGCCAATAATTATGACTATAATTAGACTGTGCCTCGATGGTTGTGAAATATTATTCCAAAGTACCTCAGCGATATTTTGATCGTTTGTAAGATCATGTGGCAAAGTGCCGATTTTTTATTAGGAGTTCTTTTACTAATGGAATTAGTGTTGGTATCATCGTGCCTAATTTATATTTTTCAAAGATCTTGCCTTGGAAGTCGTGTGTGATAAACTTCAACATCTGTGGACGTATAATTTAAGTTTCATGTATTTTCTTGTGTATTAGCACAACTTTACCTGCTTCTTACTGGCGTTAATAGTTTATGGTAACGCATTGGTAATTCTTATATATTTTTGATGGTGTCCCAACTTAATGGGTTTCCAGTATTATTTTGTTGCACGAGTTACGAGGTAGATGATCAAACGAAAGAATGTTTGACATCGAAATTAAAGATATATGCGAGAGATTCCTGATAAAGAAATCTATATACATATGCTTGTGCTTTATTCTGAATTAACTTTTGGAATTCCTTATAGATATACATATCTATATTATGTATTTCACATGTTGTAATATACATACCTTTCATAGGGTTAAATGTATATAATAGATTCATATTTCCAAAAACCAGTCAGATATTTGGTCATGATACTATTTAGGGAAATCTTGTTACTGGTTTGACATACCATTTATCCCGTCTTATCCGGTTCGCGCCGGAGCGGTAATTTCAGTATATCCGGACAAGCTGGAGAGTCTGCTACTCCATACCCAGTTTTGCCGGAGAAAATTTCCTATTTCCCATAAACAGTATTTTTTCAAAAAGTGCCTCTTTTTTTTTAATTAGGGCTTTCATCCAGAATCAAGGAAATTTGTATTCCCATAACATATCTTTATTCTTGACCAAGTAATACCAATAAACAAGAATAAATAGCAATTAAATGCTATTGCCTGCTAGTCGTTATTCTTATTGAATACCAATTATACTTATTTATACTTATATAAGTAATTTTATCTTGAAGCTTATATTAAGACAAAATTCTTAAGTTCGAGTCTAAATATCATTCAGAGTGCTATCAGATAATATTAAGTTTCTAATTCTCCGTTTAAACTTAGGTATTATTATAACACCTATTTGTGTAAACAAGTGGCTTAGCTTATACTAAGGCATCTTTTCTTATGTTCAAGTCTAAATGCTATCGGTTGTGCTACCAATTAATAGTAATCTCCTAACTCTTTTTATTTAAGCTTAAGTATTATTATCACAACACTTATAGGCTTAAAGCAGTGGCTTAGCTCTGATACCACCTTTACTGTCACGACCCCCGACCCCATCCTAGCCGGAATCGGGTGCCGTGAGCAGTCCAGTGGTACCGGTGATTATTTTGAAAAAAACATTGCAGCGGAAATTTCATCAGGACCGTGAGTTAGGAAAATATCAGAGTTTAGAAACACCGGATTTTATTTAAATAGATGGAATAAATTCCATGTTTTACATAGGTAGCTTTTAATAAAAACAATATTTCTTAATTTGATTTAATTAATAAAATACGCCACTTCTTGAAGTCTTTCAGTGTCGGATCCACTCCTTACTCCAATCTACTGTAATTACCTGAAACGCGTTTTAAAAAGGTTTTGTCAGCGGGAAATACTGAGTGAATCATTCTATTTACTAAAAACGACACATTTGTTATAATTCACAGTATTAAGATCTTTTACACATGTTTCTGATATCAACCAACTACCCACAGTATTTGTCACTCGACCGGATCTGTGACAGTGGTCATATCACCATTGGCTGCCCCAATGAATGGCGTATCACTTAATTTTAGGTTCGCCCACCTAATCGTGATAAAAACAGTAGTAATGTGCACAATACCCCACATACTGGCTGTAATTTGGTGATTACATAAACTTAATCACTGTAATTATAATTCTTGGAAAATAATTTGGAGTATTGTAAAACATTTGATAAAAAGAGAATGACTCACAAATCAGCATGCAGGATTGAGTTAACAAACTTCTTGATTCTATTTCTTCTGATAATTAAGCATGCACTTTATTATTCTGGATCTTCTGATGATTTAATAGTTTGTTTGATTGTAAGGGTGTAGTTGGGAGTATTCTTGGTAATTAAATACATAGTTTAACAGAATGGAATACGTATTGGTGTAAAACCCAAATCAAACCTTAACGGTAGTCATGAGATTCGAACCTTAACGAATTTCACAAAAACCGGGTTAATGATCAATACAGCTTTTACGATAACTCACGAGATCAAATTCTCACAACGAACGACAAAGTGCGATACTTAAACATTCATCGAATTAACGACGAACGACAAAGTATAACCCTAATATGGGCAGCACTTAAACATCCATTGGATATATTGATTGGTCGGAAAATGAATCATAATAGCGATTGAGTGATTATTGGTTAGAACACCAACGTATAGAGAGAAGAAGAAAAGAAATGAGCAAAGAAAAATGAATCCTAAGCTTATAGCAAGCAAGCAAGCACCTCAAATAATCTTCTGATCGATGTGGGATAGATTTGACGTGCCTACCTACCTGCTTGACATGCTAGCTAGCTTGCTTATATATATTAATTCAGCTGCTTCACTCGTTTTTCTCGTATAACTTTTAAAATATGACGTTTTATAAAACGACGAATATGTCTTTAGAATGAGCATATTTTTATCTACGTTTTAACCTAAGTTTCATTAAAAAACGGAGTAAGGTAAAAAAAATAATATATTTAATTATTAATATTAAACGTTCTCATACGACCCCATATATATCTATTTTTAATAAACCTTACTTAGCTTAATTAATCTTGTTAGCTTAATTAATATTGATTAACTGATTAATTACTCATACTAAACTTAATTAATAAATTAATTAATCTACTCAGCTAACTTAACTGCTAAGTTTGATATACTAGTTTAACAGCTTACTGATTATGAGTTCTAATTTCTAGACACAAGAACTCGTATTAGTGTATTAACTCAATTCAACTTTAACGATAATCACGAGATAAAACCCTCACAACGATTTACAAGTGCAATACTTAATAATTCAGCGGATTCACCACGAATGACAGAGTATAGTCCGAGTTTGGACAGCACTCAAACATTCAAGTTGAAATCACAAAGTATAACTCAATTTGAGCAACACTTAGACAATCGTTGGATAGTTATAATCGATTGGATAAAGTATCGTACCAGTGATTAGAGTTATTACCCTAATAACGGGCAGAGTTTAGGGATTTTGAGGGTAAAATCCCGAGCTATAAAAGCTTGACGGAAAGAAAAGAATTGAACAGCGATTGAGTTAATACCCTGATTGCGACAGCGTTTCGAGGTGTGTGGTTGAGTAGTAGAAGAAGTATAACTCGACGTCAATTTGGAATTTGAGCGTCGTTTTTTGTGCCCAGAAGCAAGTCCCTAAGCCTGCTATTTACACGAATTTGCTCCTGCTTACGGACCGTAAGCCATATCCCTTACGGTCCGTAAGGGACACCTATTTTTCATAAGTCGGCCACGGTTGGGACTAGGCCTGCTGAGTCAACAGTTTTGGAAAATAGAATTTAAAAAACGATTTATTAAGATAATCGTAAACTAGGTTTTGCCCCCCTTGAGTTTTAGGGGCCCTGATCCTGATTCCGATTGCTCTGAAAGTTTTAGGGTTTATGTAAAATCACTTGGGTGTCTTACTTAGGGTTTCCTGATTGGATAATTATCACACTAAGTATTAATTTTAGTGAGAGTCGTTACAATGTCCATTGATTACCACCTGTAGCACTAAGCCCTTCAAACACAGCTATGTGAAGGTCAAGATGAGGCAACGAGCGTGTTTTTAATGACATTGCCCTCGGGTGACCCTGCGCCAGATTAATAGGGACTATAATAAATACTTTTCACTTTAACATGTGACATAATACTGGAAACCTAAACAAATACACACCTTCTTAAAATCTTTCCATTCTTGAGGCGTTAAAGTGAACATATTTGTTTCTGGGTTGTATAGATTTCCAGTCTTGTTTCTCAAATAGCACCATCCTACATATTTTGATTTCATAGTATCAAAAGCATTTCTAATTTGCTTTTGAGTCAAATCCATATGAAATTGTTCCTTGAGTTTCTTCCCTACTATAACCCAAGACTCCTGCACAATGTCACAACCCCCGATCCCTAGTTCCCGGGAACGGGCGGCCGTGAGCCAGTTTCGGTGGTATCACATTTATTTATCCAATTTGGCAGCGGAAATTTTCATCAGGACCGTAGTTAGGAAATATTTAATCAGAGTAAACCACCATGTTTTATAACATTAAACATATGGGTAAAACCCAAGTTTTCAATACACACATTTCATAGGAATAAATCCTATTTATTTAATAAAAACATCCGTTTTATTTTTAGGTAACTTTATTGCCACTTTTCCAAGCCTCCAGTGCTGTCCAGCTGGCTTCTATTTGGCTTTCACATTTTGTTACCTGAAACGCGTTTTAAAAACATTTTGTCAGTGGGAAATACTGGTGAGTGAATCCCAGTTTAATCAGGTTTAAATAAAATTCACAGTGAACAGTATTGAGGGCGATCCCGCAATTACATTTGTTTCCAAGTTATATCAATTATCACCCGTTGGTACTGTCGACACCCGACTTGTGGAAATGTTACTCCTTAACCAGGTTGTAACCAATTTTGTATACAAAACCCCAACATACCCACGATAATTGTATTCTTACAAATACTCAATAACTGTCATTCGCATGGAAAGGTATTTAAGGTTTTGTAAAAACAGTTAACAAAAAGAGGATTACTCACATTGCTGTTTTAGGTTATTCTTTAGGGTTTTCCTGGTGAATATCTATAATTTACACAAATGCACGTGTGTTAGTATAATAACCCATTTTAACATTAGTAATACCCTCCCCGAGACGGCATTCCAACGACTACGTCGGGCAGAACCACGACAGCCGTTACGGAACCCTAGATCAATCGGGCAGCGTATCTAATACGTCTCCAGGGGTTATAATACTTACATCGTAGCAGAACCTCGCTATTTTAGGGGGTATAATGCCCGGGTATAGTAACGCCACTACAGAAATTGTGATTTAAGAAGTGAATTGTGAACGAATTGTCGACTGAAGCCGATGGCCTCTATTTATAGGGTCTGATCTTGACTTTCTCGCGGCTCGCGTAAGATAAGGCAAGGCTTTACGCGGCCCGCGTCAACATCCCGTCAACGCATAGCTTGGCTGGGTCAGCGTGTAGGTCCGCCACGATGATGACACGTGTCATCACCGGGCTGCGCCACCATTTGAAACACTCGCGGCCCACATCAACTAACAATAACCTTTACGCGGCCCGCCTAAACTAAAGAAATCAAAGGAATCCGGTTACACCTTCATACGGCCCGCGTAAAAGGTTGGGGTGGGTCTATGCGGCCCGCCTCAACTTGAATAAACTTATTTTATTTTTATTTTATCTATTTTGGGCTCGGTTTTCACATACGGGGTGCATATAAAGACATATTGATACATTTAAAGATATATTAGGGTGTCAGAAATATTATGAGGGTGTCGGTTTTACCGAGGGTTGTTATATCCTCCCCACCTTGTTTTAGAGCTCGTCCTCGAGATCTACTGAAATAAGTGTGGATATTTCTTTTGTATTTCTGATTCAAGTTCCCATGTGTATTCAGGTCCTCTTTTGGAGTCCCACTTTACTTTGACCAGAACTAATCTCTTATGCTTTATATTTTTAATTTTTCTATCTTTAATTTGTAGAGGCCTCTCTACAAATTTGAGTTGTTCATTAACCTCTATATCTTTGAGAGGTACTACGAGTGATTCATCAGCTAGGCACTTTTTGAGATTAGATACATGGAATACATCATGTATTCCTGCCATTTCCTCTGGCAGTTGTAGTTGATAGGCTACAGGTCCTATTCTTTTAAGAATTTTGAAAGGTCCAATATACCTGGGACTAAGCTTTCCTCTCTTGATGAATCTTACCACTCCTTTCCAGGGAGAGACTTTTAATAATACTTTATCTCCTACTTGAAATTCTAATGGTTTGCGTCTGTTATCGGCATAGCTCTTTTGTCGATCACGTGCTGTTTTAAGTCGTTCCTTGACTTGAATGATTTTATCAGTTGTTTCTTGTACTATCTCGGGTCCAGATAATTGTTTTTCCCCAATTTCTGCCCAACAGACTGGGGTTCTGCACTTTCGTCCATAAAGTGCTTCGAATGGTGCAGCATTGATACTTGTGTGATAACTGTTATTATAAGAAAATTCTATTAAAGGTAAGTGTTCGTCCCAATTACCCCCAAAATCAATTACACAAGCTCTAAGCATGTCCTCCATTGTCTGAATTGTCCTTTCGCTTTGCCCGTCTGTTTGAGGATGATTAGCTGTGCTTAGATTTAACCTGGTTCCCATTGCTTTTTGGAAACTTGACCAGAAATGAGAGGTAAAACGGCTATCCCTATCAGAAACAATTGATAAAGGAATTCCGTGTAATGAAACAATTTCATTTACATATAATTTGGCTAATTGTTCCATACTAAAGGTTTCCTTCATTGGTAAGAAATGAGCTGACTTGGTTAACCTATCTACAATCACCCAGATTGTATCATTTCCTTTCCTTGTTTTGGGTAATTTGGTAACAAAATCCATTGTTATCAATTCCCATTTCCAGACTGGCAATTCTAATTGTTGTAACAAACCTGAGGGTTTCTGATGTTCAGCTTTAACTTGTGAGCAAGTTAAACATTTAGAAACATAGGCTACTACATCCTTTTTCATTCCTATCCATCAGAAATTTTTCCTTAAATCCTGGTACATTTTATCACTTCCTGGGTGCATCGTATATTTAGACTTATGAGCTTCTTCTAATATACGGTGACGTAAATTTTCTAATTTAGGTATCCACATTCTCTTTTTATGGAACCTCCAAATTCTATCTGTTCCTTGTTCTAATTCCTTAATCATTCCTTTTAATTTTTCAGTATCCTCCTTGATTACTGATTCTTGTGCTTTTCTAATCTGATTGTTTAAATCTACTTGTAGATTTAATTTAAGAGAACGTACCCTTTTTGGCTTTTCGTGATATTTTCGACTTAAAGCATCAGCCACTACATTGGCTTTTCCTGTATGATACTGGATATCACAATCATAATCACTAAGTAACTCCATCCATCGTCTTTGCCTCATATTCAGTTCTTTTTGCCCGAAGACATATCTTAAACTCTTATGATCTGTGAATATGGTAAACTTACTACCATAAAGATAATGTCTCCAAATCTTAAGGGCAAAAATTATGGCTCCTAATTCCAAATCATGGGTTGAATAATTTTCTTCATGACTCTTAAGCTGTCTAGAGGCATAAGCTATAACTTTTTGACGTTGCATTAATACGCATCCATAACCTAACTTAGAAGCGTCACAAAAGACTACAAAGTCTTCGGTTCCTTCGGGTAACGCTAGTATGGGTGTATGGGTTAATCTTTGCTTAAGAATTCTAAAGGCTTCTTCTTGTTTTAGTCCCCATTCAAACTTAACAGATTTACAGGTTAACTTAGTTAAAGGAATGGCTATTCTAGAAAAATCTCGGATAAATCTTCTATAATAACCGACCAAACCTAAGAAACTTCTAACTTCAGTTGGTGACTCTGGGGTTTTCCATTTGGTAATTGCCTCGATCTTTGTTGGATCTACATGAATTCCTTCATGGTTAACTAAATGTCCGAGAAATTGTACTTGTTCTAACCAAAACTCACACTTTGAAAATTTAGCATAAAGCTTTTCCTTTCTCAATAAACTTAAAAGTAAGTGCAAGTGATTTGCATGCTCTTCTTTACTTTTAGAGTAAATTAGAATATCATCTATGAAAACAATTATGAATTTATCCAAATATGGCTTACATATTCGGTTCATCATGTCCATAAATACGGCTGGGGCGTTGGTTAAACCAAATGGCATGACAGTAAATTCATAATGACCATACCTTGTTCTGAATGCGGTTTTAGGAATGTCCTCTTCCTGTACCTTTAGTTGATGATATCCTGATCTTAAATCGATTTTAGAGAAAAATCGAGCTCCTTGAAGTTGATCAAACAAATCATCGATTCTCGGTAATGGATACCGATTCTTAATCGTTACTTTGTTCAATTCACGGTAGTCAATGCACATACGCATTGATCCGTCCTTCTTCTTGACAAATAAAATCGGCGCTCCCCATGGCGATGAGCTTGGCTGTATAAATCCTTTCTCCAACAATTCGTCTAATTGTTTCTTCAGTTCCTGCATTTCAGCGGGTGCCAAACGGTAGGGTGCTTTGGTAATCGGTGCTGTCCCTGGTAACAGGTGAATTCTGAATTCAACTTCCCTATCTGGCGGTAGCCCTGGCAATTCTTCTGGAAAGACATCTGAAAACTGGGACACTACTGGAATGTCTTTTAATTCTTTTCCTTTCGTTTTAGTGATTATAGAAATCAAATACACTATAGATCCTTTCCTTATACAATTTGCAGTTTTCATCACAGAGATGAATTTAGTGGATCTAGATGGCTTATCTCCTTTAATTGTGATCTTTTCACCTCTTGGTGATTTTACCTGAATTGACTTTTGATCACATAGGATATTGGCTTTATTGGTTATTAACCAATCCATACCTAACACAACATCAAATCCAGCCAGATTTATTGGGTAAAGGTTTGCAATAAACTTTTGATTAAAAATTTCTATTCTTGCTCCTTTCAAGATTTCAGAAATTCTAACGGTTTCTCCATTTGCGGTTTCTACTAGACATTCTTGTGGTAGTTTAGTTAATGATTGATTTAGGAGTTTGCAAAATGAAGTATTAATAAAACTTTGGTTTGCACCAGAGTCAAATAATACTTTCGCAAAAATATCATTAACTAAAAACGTACCAGCAATTACGTCTGGAATCATCCTGGCTTCATCTGCAGTTAAAACGAATGCTCTAGCATTTTTAGTATTCTTGTTGTTTGCAGCTGGAGTCAATTTTGGGCAGTTTGTCTTAATATGACCTTTTTCTCCGCAGTTGTAGCACATTCCATTACTGGCTTTTCTTCTGCAATTTTCTTCCTTGTGTCATGGCGCCTTACAGTAATTGCAGTAAGTAGAGCATCTTCCAGAATGCTTCTTCTTGCAGTTCCTGCAGTATGGTGCAGAGGTAGAACCTATATTTCTACGGTTGGAATTCCCAGAACGGAATTCTTGGGTAAGCTTTTGGGTTAGGTTTCTCCTCTGGTCTTCTTCTCTAGTACGGATTAACTCATCTGTCAAGGTATTGGCTAGTTCTACAGCTTCTTCTATAGTCTGGGGTCTAGCTGCCTTGACTACATGTCTAATCTCTCCAATTAATCCCCAGATATAACGGGAGATTAATACCGGTTCAGGTGATGCAAGGGTAGGTACTATCCTAGCATATTCAAAGAATGTGGTAGTGTAACCCTTACTGTCTACCCCGGTCATTCTAAGATTCAGGAACTTATTTGCTATATGTTCCTTTTCATTGGGAGGGCAGAATTTCCTTTCTACCATATTTTTAAATTCTTCCCATTCCATGTTATAAATCCTATCACTTCCTCTTGACTGGAGGATAGTGTTCCACCATTCTAGGGCTGCGTTTTTAAACAGATTTGAAGCAAACATTATCTTATCTTCTTCAGCACATTTGCTTATTTTTAGAACAGCCTCAGTTTTCTCTATCCAGCGTAAGGTTGCAATGGGTCCTTCATTGCCCAAGAATTCTATTGGTTTACAGGACCAGAATTCCTTGTAAGAACAACCATATGGCATGGTTCTTCTTCTTTTGGGAATGGGCGCTTGAAGTACGGGCCCACTGTTCACGCTGTGTTCCGGTTCACTTAGTCGCTTACTGCTATTCTTACTTTTATTATTCGCTTCTTGAACTGTTTGAATAATAAATGGCATTGCATCTATAATTCCTTGTGCCACTATATGTTGAACAACACTATTATCCATTTGGTTTCCATTGTTGTTTGGATTCTCATTAACCACGTTATTGTTACTCTGGTTATCGTTATTCAGATTATCTTGATTTCCCTCGTCGGCCATCTGAATTTTAAACAATTACCAAATATTAATATCACAATTAATATTTGAATATAGCCAATCACATGACACGCACTTTAACCAAAAGCGTCGAGCATTGCGACTTTTACTCTATTTATATAGTATGCATCATTACACACTAGTACTGAAATTTAAATTACAATACTGACTGAAATGTAAAGCTACAATACTAATAGTAGGCATCCGTAGTGTTTTTTTTTCTAACACATACACACATATATTATTCTATTATTATTATTATTACTATTACTACCGTTCCTGCCATCACCTTCACTGATATGGATTCATCCAAAAATCCATATTACGCTCATCGTATTTCCATACGAGGCGTTCTCCCACCTGTCGCATTCTATCACTGCTTTCTAAAATTTCTTCCCCAAAAGTCCTAAGTTCTTGGATATTTTCTGCACTCATTGGGGGTGCAGGTTCTAGGACTGGGTTTGGAAACTGGGGTACGGGTTCCTGATACGGAGGCATAGGGGCTTGGTACGGGTATGGATTCTCTAAAATTTCCCTAACATATGCATCACTAATGTTGTAGGGATCTTGAGGATCTAACCCTGGGTAAGCTCCTAAGTTGGGTATTGGCACATTTTCCTGTATTGGGTTTTGTTGCACGTAGTCCCTAACATCGTCCCACCAGGGGTCGTAGTTGTTTGGGTCTAGGGGATCTGGTGCAGGTACCCTAGGTATCTCCTCCGGGTTGTAATCAGGCATTTCTATCTGGTTTTCTACTTCCATGGGTTGGTCAGGATTTTGCGGTTGGGGTGCTAGCATTTCTTCCAGGTTTGGATCAGCAGCAGTGGTTGCTAAAATTTGGATATTAGCGATACCCCTATTGAGCATATCCTGATTATAAGCATCAGTCTCTCTTTTTGTTGCGGCTAACACTCGCTGTTCCTGCAACTTTTTCATTCTTTTCCTACGCTTGTGCGCTCCCCTACTGAACCATCCCCTCTTTTTCTGAGGAAATGGCTCTTCAGACTGAGCCTTAAACACAAAGATTCCTTCTTCTGTGTCAGCAGAATACCCCGAGAGGGCAGGCTGAGAAGAGGAGGTGCCTTCGCTCCTAGGCGAACCAGACAGTTGACGATAGGCGTCAGAAGGTCCTTGGTCGCTCATACTGTAAACTAACAAATAGTCAGATAACACATAGCAAGAAATACAATTATACACGTATTTCCATAATTTATTTCCTAACACTTTGAATTTTGATGTCAGCAGAACACTTCTGTGGCTGAATCAGTGGCATAGCTCTGATACCACCTTCTGTCACAACCCCCGATCCCTAGTTCCTGGGAACGGGCGGTCGTGAGCCAGTTTCGGTGGTATCACATTTATTTATCCAATTTGGCAGCGGAAATTTTCATCAGGACCGTAGTTAGGAAATATTTAATCAGAGTAAACCACCATGTTTTATAACATTAAACATATGGGTAAAACCCAAGTTTTCAATACACACATTTCATAGGAATAAATCCTATTTATTTAATAAAAACATCCGTTTTATTTTTAGGTAACTTTATTGCCACTTTTCCAAGCCTCCAGTGCTGTCCAGCTGGCTTCTATTTGGCTTTCACATTTTGTTACCTGAAACGCGTTTTAAAAACATTTTGTCAGTGGGAAATACTGGTGAGTGAATCCTAGTTTAATCAGGTTTAAATAAAATTCACAGTGAACAGTATTGAGGGCGATCCCGCAATTACATTTGTTTCCAAGTTATATCAATTTTCACCCGTTGGTACTGTCGACACCCGACTTGTGGAAATGTTACTCCTTAACCAGGTTGTAACCAATTTTGTATACAAAACCCCAACATACCCACGATAATTGTATTCTTACAAATACTCAATAACTGTCATTCGTATGGAAAGGTATTTAAGGTTTTGTAAAAACAGTTAACAAAAAGAGGATTACTCACATTGCTGTTTTAGGTTATTCTTTAGGGTTTTCCTGGTGAATATCTATAATTTACACAAATGCACGTGTGTTAGTATAATAACCCATTTTAACATTAGTAATACCCTCCCCGAGACGGCATTCCAACGACTACGTCGGGCAGAACCACGACAGCCGTTACGGAACCCTAGATCAATCGGGCAGCGTATCTAATACGTCTCCAGGGGTTATAATACTTACATCGTAGCAGAACCTCGCTATTTTAGGGGGTATAATGCCCGGGTATAGTAACGCCACTACAAAAATTGTGATTTAAGAAGTGAATTGTGAACAAATTGTCGACTGAAGCCGATGGCCTCTATTTATAGGGTCTGATCTTGACTTTCTCGCGGCCCGCGTAAGATAAGGCAAGGCTTTACGCGGCCCGCGTCAACATCCCGTAAATGCATAGCTTGGCTGGGTCAGCGTGTAGGTCCGCCACGATGATGACACGTGTCATCACCGGGCTGCGCCACCATTTGAAACACTCGCGGCCCGCATCAACTAACAATAACCTTTACGCGGCCCGCCTAAACTAAAGAAATCAAAGGAATCCGGTTACACCTTCATACGGCCCGCGTAAAAGGTTGGGGTGGGTCTATGCGGCCCGCCTCAACTTGAATAAACTTATTTTATTTTTATTTTATCTATTTTGGGCTCGGTTTTCACATACGGGGTGCATATAAAGACATATTGATACATTTAAAGATATATTAGGGTGTCAGAAATATTATGAGGGTGTCGGTTTTACCGAGGGTTGTTATACACAAGCTTTGTCCATTTCTACCTATCCTCCCTATTTCTTCAAGACATGTTTCTAACAGCCTCATCCGTCCATTGTTGTCGACCATCATTAGTTTCCATCTAGAATTAAATCACACATAACATACAAGACAATCAAGAATCACAATATGTATATAACATGCTGTCAAAAACTGCACAAAAATTGCAGCAATTTGCTGTCAAAAACAGCTCAAAAACTGCACAAAAACAGCAGCAAAACAGCTCTAAAAAACTGCACAAAAATTGCACAATATCTACAACAAAACAGCTCTAAAAACAGCATAAAAACAACTCATAAAACTGCACACAAAAAAAAGCAAAAAAAAAAAAAAAAAAAAAAAACTGCACAAAAACTGTACAAAAGAAGCACAATAACATCTACTTTGTGTTCAACATTCAAGAACTTTATGTTCAACAAATCTAACATTAATGTAATTATCTTCTATGAAATATAAACACCAATGAAATATAAACATTCAACAACTTTAACACCATTTTTTGTATGTATCAAGAAGCAAAATTGGGTCTAAGAAATTAGGGCTAACTAGAAGCAAAAAAGAAGCTTCAAGAAGCAAAAATTAGGTCTAAGAAGCAAAAAAGAAGTACCTGGTCGGAGGAGAAGATGGAGGTCACCGAAAAACTTGTCGGGGGAGGAGGAGGAGGAGGAGGAGGAGGAGGAGGAGGAGAAGGAGGAGGAGCGATGTCTGAGATGGGAGATGTTGGAGGAATTGATGTCTGTGTGCGTATATGATATGAGGGAGGAGTAGGGTTTTTGTGAAGATGTTATAAGAATGAGATCCATATCTTATTTTTTAAGATGAAAGAAGCTGACTTCAAATCTGTTTAAAAAAAACAAACAAACAGTCTTCAAGGGTAATGTCTGCGCGCCTGCAGACATCAGCCCCCTTGAAGTTGTTTGAAGAAAAAACAAACACCCCCTTAGTGTAGACCACTTGATGTGAAGTTCATATTTGAGCCTTCATTTAACTTATAAATTTAGTCCCTATGGTTGGTTACTGGTCAGAAACCTACGCGATGCGACGTCGATGACAATTTACAACGCGGTACTTATTATCTGTTAGGTTATCAATTATATGGTGATATATTTTATAGTGGTTAAGTTAGTTTTCTTATTCGTGTAAAATATGTTACAACTCAATTAAGTTAACTTATCAATCCGCTTGTGTATTTCTTCTTATGAAAATCCGAAAGAAACAAATAAGAGCGTACATTTTTATCAAGCAATGTAAGGAATAGTTTCCTTTCACCTACGACCGACCATATGAAATTTACCCAAACAAAATAGCTCCCTTTAATGTTTCGGTTAAAATTGTATAATTTCTGATTTTTCGTCCGAAAATTTTAAAATTGTATGGAATCGCCCCTCCAATTATTTTGCCTAAATATCTATACAATATATAAATCAAAGTAAAGTTTGTTACTACTTTAAATCTTAAAGGTCGTTGGGCTAAGTTGTGATTCTTCGTCCAGATTTCATTTATCTCGTACCATTATATATATACTGGTCTTTTGTTTGTTAAACAATATTTAGTTTTTTATATATGTACGAACGGGTCCTTTGAAGGAATGATTTTTTTTTAGTTTTATTTTGAACTATTATTATTTGACTCGACCCGAATCGAATAGTCGCCCCGACCCAAAACATAACATAGGAAAAAAAATTTGGGTCCCATGACTTTACGTCCCTCGAAACTTTTGGTCAAGCTCCGCACTGAATTTACTATTATAAAAATGATAATTGTGAATTTTGTTGTCCAATTTGCTTATCTAATGAATTATCGATTATTAGTATATTTAAAAAGAGGAGATAAAAGTAATTACAAATTAGTTGGATGTACAATATAAAATCTCGATTAGGCGTCAATTAATCACCGACCAATCCCCAATTAATCAAAATAAGTCCCGATTAGTTTCGATTAATCCCTAGTCTCTATCCTACCGGCTGACTAGCGACTACTACAACACTGGTTGTACTATAGTTTAGTATGGGGAATGATTGTAAGCAGTGGCGGAACTAGAAGAAAAATTCAAGAGTATTTTAATTTTTTTTTTATCTCGACCCATCTATAAGAATTCGAGACCGCTAAGCAGCCCTGTGCGGCTAGTAAAAATGGGCCTTTAAGAATTTCGTTTACCTAAGGTCATCCTTGAGAATTCGAGAGCCCTTAGGAACCTTGAGCAACTGGTATATATAATTACTAGGTTACAGACCCGTCCGTGTATTACACGGGTTGAATAAAAACATTAAACAGTTCGTAATAATATATAATTAAAAATTATGTATTAATTAGGTATAAATAATACGTGTGTTGTAAAACTATTTTTAAAGAGCAAAATTGTTAATCAATCTTTTTTAAACCATACCTTATATTATAGTTTTACTCTCTAATAAAGTATAAGAATGAAGATAATTTAATTTAATTATAGGATTCAAATATAATTTTATTTTTACATTATAAAGCATATGTTGATTATCGCTTTATTGAATAACAAGTGTACTACATGCAACATGAACAAATATATTTTTTTTCAAACCTTAAATGTTATTTAGACGTTTATAAATAATATTTAGTGTGTAATAGAAATATCTTTAACAAAAAATATCTATACAAGAAGATCTATTTTTAATCCACCCATAACCCCTCGACTTTACCTCACCTAAAATATTTTGCGGGCTTCTTCTAATCTGCTTGAAAACCAATTCATTTATCCCTTTCCAAGTACACTATCAAGAAATAATTACCAGACCTTGAATAATAAATAAACTAAATGGTTGAATATTATTGAAGTTTGACTAAAACCTGAGTTCTACTTTTACTTTTGAAGGCTAGTATTGGCTTTTCATTCATTATTTTATTTATTCTACCAATGCTCATATTATTATATTAATATAATATACCTTCTTCATCTTCTTCTTTCTTTTAACAAGGTGTCATTCAGCGTGCAAGTTTCGTCAATCACTCAGGGTATCCTAGCATTTGTTTAGGGGTATTCTTGACAAATAAAACGGATATTGTAAAGAAAATTACATTTCGCCAAGAAAATTGAGGGGTGTCCTGGACAACCCCTCACCACAATGTAGATCCACGTATCAAATTATGTACAACAAATATTAATTTTCTAGCCAGGGCACCACGTTACACTTATGACCATGCTGGCATTAGGTCTTGTCTAAAATCAAACAAGCCATAGAACATCTATATTACATAATGTTTTTTACATTCAACAGCAATTAGAATAAAATGTTTTTTTTGGAAAGGCAAAAATTAATATAAGCATATTATTAATAAAATACGACTCTGCTGGGGATCGAACCCAGAATCTCTGGTTTCGTAGACCAACGCCTTATCCATTGGGCCACAGAGTCGATTTTATTTGCAGATGTAGATTTAGATTATTTAGTCAATATTTTGACCAGATAAAGCCATAGAACATCTACGACCTAACATGAGTCCAGTAAATATGTTTGCACCCAAATCACTTTAACCCTGACCACCAAGAAAACCCAAAATCTCTGTACACTAGGGTTTAACACCACCATTTCTTCCGTTTCCTACCACCACCACCACCGCCATGACAGTAACTCGCTTCCTCCTCCGCTCCCTCCGCCGCCTCTCCCCCCTCCAAACCACCACACTTTCCCCCACCTTCACCCTAAAACCCTCACACCAGCCCCAACCGCATGTCATCCCCACCCGCTCCTTCGCTTTCTCCTCCGCCGAAGAAGCCGCCGCTGAACGCCGCCGTCGCAAACGCCGCCTCCGCATCGAGCCGCCACTACACGCGCTCCAACGTGATCCCAACTCCCCACGCCCTAAACGCGACCCTAACCAACCCGACACCACCTCCGCCCTCGTCGGCCCCCGCCTCAGTCTCCACAACCGCGTCCAATCCCTGATCCGCGCTGGCGATCTCGACAACGCTTCTGTCGTCGCTCGCCAATCAGTATTCTCCACCACTCGCCCCACCGTCTTCACTTGCAACGCCATTATCGGCTCCATGTATCGCGCAAAACGGTATTCGGATGCTATCGCGCTGTTTACTTACTTTTTTAAGCAGTGTAATATTGTCCCGAATGTTGTTTCGTATAATTTTTTAATTGTTTCGTATTGTGAGAGTGGAGAGGTGGATAAAGGATTAGAAGTGTATCAACATATCAAGGAGAATGCGCCTTTTAGCCCGTCCGCAGTTACTTTTCGTCATTTAACGAAAGGTTTGGTTGACGCCGGGCGGATTGATGAGGCGGTTAACTTGTTGTGGAAAATGGTAGGGGATGGGCATGGGGCGGATTCAAGTGTTTTTAATAATGTTATATTAGGGTTTTTGAATTTAGGGAATTTGGAAAAGGCGAATGAGTTTTTTGATGAGTTGAAGAGCAGGTGTATGGTTTACGATGGGATTGTTAATGCTACATTTATGGAGTGGTTTTTCAGTCAAGGTAGGGTGAGAGAGGCGATGGAGTCGTATAAGTCATTGTTGGATAAGGAGTTTAAGATGGTTCCGGCTACGTGTAATGTACTTTTGGAGGTTTTGCTTAAATGGGGGAGGAAAGTTGAAGCAGAGGCGTTGTTTGATAGTATGTTGGATAGGCATACGCCGCCTGTTGTTCAGGCGGTGAATTCGGATACGTTTAACTTGATGGTGAATGAGTGTTTTAAGGAGGGCAGAGAGTTGGAGGCTTACAGTGTGTTTAAGAAGGCGGGTAAAGCGCCAAAGTCGAAGCCTTTTGCGATGGATACGGCTGGGTTTAATAACATGATTATGAGGTATTGTGAGAAAGATATGGTGGATGATGCTGAGAAAATGTATGTGGAGTTGTGTGGTAAATCTTTATCTCCTGATGTCAACACCTATAGGACATTGATTGATGCTTATTTAAAATTAGGAAGAATCGATGAGGCTATGGAGAAGTATACGAAGATGGTGGAGGCTGGCTTGAGAGTGATTCCTACTTACGCTAACAAATGGTTTTCTGAACTAATTGAAAACGGAAAGGTTCTTGAGTGTGTACCGATTTTGACTAAAATGGGTGAAAAGGATCCAAAACCGGATGCGACTACTTATGATATTGTGATCAGGGCGCTTTGTGCAGTCTCTAATTATGACACAAGTTTGTCTTTGTTACAACAAATGGTCAGTTATGGTGTTGGTGTAACTCCTGTACTTAAGGAGCACGTGTTGGATGTTTTCGACAAGGTTGGGCGCAGGGACGAGATTGATCGGCTTCTAAATGCCAGATGGTCAGGTTATGCTGCAAACGTGTCTCCAGCACAGCGGCATGGTGGTGCAAATCCGAATGGATATCGGCAGCAGACTGAAAGTACACCTCATGCTAATGGGAACGGGTATAGGAATGGGCATGGACATATGCAACAGCATGTGAATTGGCAGCAAAGCAATAACGGAAATGATTATTCGAATAGACAGCAAGATAACGTTAGAAACACGCAACAGTATGATAATGGAAGCTACAGTGGAAGTGGGCAGCAGTATCATCAGGGAAACAATAACGGATATGAACAACCACAGTATAATAATAGAAGTTATGTTGGAAATGGGCAGCAATACAATACTGGAACTTGGAATGGAAATGGGAACGGGAATGGACAACAGTACAGCAATGGAGGCTATAACGGCAATGGACAGCAGTATGGATCTGGCTTCCAGAATGGACAACAGTACAGCAATGGAGGCTATAATGGCAATGGACAGCAGTATGGAGGCGGATCGCACTATGGAAATTGGCAGCAGAATGGCAGTGATCAGCAAGTAATAAATGGGGAGCAAGGATATGAGCAGCCTCAAACTGGCTCTGTTGCGCTTTGATTACTTTTAGAACTACGGTATAAGGTATTTATTTAATATTTCTCTTTTTGAGATAGTTGCCAAGAAATACATGTCACACCTCTTGATTGTCATCCTCTGCAGTGTGCAATCATAAGCGATATTTTCCCTAACTTTTGCTCTGGGGCCTACTTGTATGTTATTTACCGAAATGCCATTTAGTTGTTTTTTATTTGCAAGACAGAAAATTGAGGTCGTAACGATAAAGTATATTTAAGTTTTATATTCTTTATATGAAACAAAACATACTGTGAACGTAGCACATCGTTTGCTGTTGCCCAGGTTCAGTTTTGAATTTTTAATCTGTTTTTGAGTTTGTTGTTTCTTTTTCAATCTCTACTAGTATGATGCCCGCGCGCGTTACGTAAGCCGTGCATCTCTCAAACTTTATTTAGTGCGCGGTTCATAACGAATAAGTTAAAAGTATTTTATTAGGTATTAGATATTAACTATAACACTGTTCTCCTGCCTTGCCTTGCATTGTCTCACAAGAGGAAATTTTAAAGAATTTGTACTACCCTCCACCCTCCCTTAGTGCATTATGTGCGAGGGGATCTGCAAAGATTATTATAACTTTCAAAAGCATTTATATATATATATAATATATATATATATATAAATTTACAGCAATATATACACAATGAAGAGAGATTAACAAACCGAATGATTGAGAAATCCTGCAATGGATTTTACTTTCCCATCACTATACATTATTTTCATGCTATTTGAGTACCACAGCTCAAGAGCCCATAAGAATTCCTCCCATGTGTACAAATCATCGTATTGGTGGGCGATGATGTCTAGATCAGCTGGTCAAGGCCAGTTGCACTTTAATCGGAGGCCAAGGGGACTTTTGGTTCACCCACACATGTGTTGTATTTTGGGCTTGTTTACCTCCTCGGGGGGTACCGTGTTCGACTCTCGGAGAGAGGCTGAATAAAGCGCCGAGGATGTATAGCAGCTCAATTTGGACGAACCGGAATCTCCGCAGCATAACTCAGGTGCCAGCTGCAATAAGATGCCGTCCATCGTATTGTGAGCGCATGTGCTTAAAATTAGAGGTGGCAAAATCAACCCATCAACTAAATTTTGGGTCAAGATGGGCATTTAAAATAACAGTTTGGGTTATCTTGGGCCATAAGTAAATTGTTAGTAGGTCTAGATGGCTGTTTTTTCGTATGTTGATGAATGCACTTTACTAACAATCTATGATACTTTCTCAAAACAACTGCTGTTATGATAGTAGGACTGTTTAGGTTGTTGGTAACTTGGAGCTGGACTGCAAGTAACCCTTTGCATTTTTATAGGATTGGCATAACAGTAGGGTTGGCATGGAGGTGACATTCCCATATTGTAAACTAAACAAAGTTAAGTTGGTAGGTAACATGTTACCAGCATATCAACGACTGCGGTTCTTAACAGCGAACAAAACAATTTTCTGCAAATGATGCACCAAATAATCTCAATTCTGCGTACGCAATTCTGCGGTGCGGCTAAATAATAAACAGATCCGTAAAACAAATGAAATGAATCTGCAAATGAATTCTGCAGCGAACACGGACCTCGAACATATTATATCGACTGATTTGCAGCAACTGATTATAACGACTTAAAAAAATCAGATTCTGCAGCGACTAAACAACAAATTCTGCAAATAACTGTCCAAAAACAGCCGCGAATTCAGCAACGTAGCGTTTCTGCGAATAAATCTGAAAACTATCAATTCTGTGAATTATTCGTATTATACTGAACCAATTCTAGATTCATTCAATCTGAAAACTATCAAGATGATGGGCCCATTTTGTTGTCCATTTAAATAAAAATGACAGATTCATAGCTGCAGCAAAAAACTATGGCAGCATATCCATGTGCACACAAACAACATAATTCATCATATAGTAGTTCTGAAAGGAAAAAGAAATAATAAAAAGATTAAAAGTACTTGAATTCGAATTCAAACTCAAGATCAAGACTATAGCATCATCATCATTCAATGTGTGATATAAATCTAGCCATAAAAACATCCGAATATTAATTAAATCTTTAAACTACTTGGTCCACAAATGCACAAGTAAAAAAACATTCGCTCAATGGGTCAATTCTGCTGCCTTCGGGTCTTGCTCTCAGGTTCCACTTGACCTTCAGTCTTGCTCTCAGTCCTGGTCACCACTTGATCTTCACATTTTACATCACAAAGTTCACAAATAAAAGATACAGGTTCCTTTTCGGGCTCAGCAGATTTCCGTTCATCCTCTCTCATTTTTCTCTTTAAACTGTTCCCTTGTTCTTCAGCCTGCATCATTTGACTTTTGACTTTGACTTCTGGCTCTCCATGGGAACCGACATTTGTGTTTTTCCCGCAAGCCGCTGTAATTCTTCCTGTATATCCATATTCTTTTTATGTTTTTTCCCATTTTTATGATTTTCAAGAACCTTGTGAGTGTTCCAGTAGACTCGACAAAGCTCCGCCTTCTCCACCGCCTCCACCTCCGCCTTGACTTTAACCCCGACCACCGCCACGACTTCCTCCACGGCGCCACCTCGACTGCCGTTTTTAAGTTTAACACAGATGCTGAAATACATACTATAAAGCCATTCTAGCAATGACTATGCACACAATAGTGCGGTAAAATAGGAAACTCGGAACCGACGGCGAACTGTCCATACTCTCGTCACCTCTCACAGAGGACGCCGCGATGCTATGCCTTCTGTTCATCTCAGACCGCACGCTAAACACACTTCTCATATCATCATCAGGGAATGGCCCGAAGATTGTTCTAGAGTTTGACCTGCGTTTGACCTTCTGCGATGCTACTGGACCACCCGCTGCTGACTTTGGGGTTGAAGGGGTAGAGTTGAGTTGCCGACGCGCGTACGATTTCGTGATTTCGGGTCCGGTAATGTTGATGCCGTTTTTAACTGATGATTGATTTTTCCTGGTCTCCCATGGCCGGCCCGCCATGTATCGCTCTAACCAGCTCCAACCCCATTGTGGATTCGTTGGGTCCATGAAGAGTAAGTTTGTCGTTCTCGATGATTTCTTCCATGGTTGCTGTTTTGAAAGGGATTGTATCATATTAGGATTGGAAGCATCATAAACCAATCATAGAAAACCGACATTACTAGGGCTGCAAACAATGTTCGTTTGTTAAGGAAATAAATGTGTTCACGAACTATTGATGAACACTTACCGAACGAGATTTTTAGTTTGTGTTCATTCATTTTAGAAATGAACGTGTTTGTTTTATTATGTGTCCGTTTGTTAATTTTAGCAGCCCTAGACACTATATACAAGTTTATAAATTTATTCCAATGCAAGATGATTGTGTACCTGATGAGAAAACGAATAAGCCATGGCCCGTCCTCGTCTCATAGTTGCTTCGTATTTGCTAAGTAGTTTTGCTTCAATTTGTTCCTTGGACTGCAAACTATCATTCCATTCTTCACCCATATATTATAAAGATTGTGCATATCCATTAAGACGGTTTATTAGATCTAATACTCAAAATCGCGTAAAACTAACCTGCGAAATCTCGAGTTCTTTCGCTTGTTTCTGTAGAAGTTGTCTCTGAAGAGCCTGATTCTCCTCGGACATTCGAATCATCCGAGAATTGATCTGACACTGCACACGAGATACATTAGAGTGTGGTTGCCGTTTGCCGATTGCCCTTCGATTAGAGTTTATAAGCATACTTGTAGGATCACCAACCTACAAGGATTGGCATCATTATATAAGCATACTTTTTAAACCAGATGTAAACAATTAATATGTCAAGCTTAATCTATTTAAGACTTGATATTAGTATATTCTAGTTTTATTAAAACCAAAATGAAAATTATTTATCAAACAAGAATACAACAACAAAAATTGCATATCAGCTTGTTCACCATCACCAGTGAATTTCAAGAAGCAAGAATTATCCAAAGTGACTTTTAACATTTTTTAGTATCTGTTTCTAAATCAAATTTTGGTACTACACATATCATAAAAAATGACAATTATAATAGTGTCACTTGGCCCGTTTAAGCCGTTCAATATAAACTACTCATTTGACCCGTTCAATGAATAGTACCAATTTTTTACTATCACTTGTAACCCATTTGACCCATCCAACAATTTGAGACTAAACGGATGTTGAACTCATGTGTTAAGAAACTTATATTTTAACTTCTTAGACGACATAATTGAGGAAAAAATGGCGCAAAAAGTGTCCATTACATTAACTGGGCCTAGAGATAAGTTGACATTTTTTTTTCTTTAACCGGTTCGGGTTTTTTTAAGAAGGATTAGAACCGGTTTTTGGCCAAAAATAATCTGAAAAACAGTAAATGTCATTGCATGTATAACAAATATGATATTAAATAAGTTCCAGCTATAAATGTTCAACTTGCTACATTAGTTTACAATATGAAATCGAGATACCTCAAAGGCAGGCAAGCCATACAACCTCAAACCAACTTTGATCATTGCTCGTCGATCCATCCATCCACGTCTGGTGCTCGTGGAGTCATGGACCCAAGTGAACCCTTGTGACGGTTCCACATCCTGCAGGGAACGATACATCAAGAAACACATCAATGCTTTGTTACGACAATTCCCATAAAAACATCCTTAAAAAACATTACATTTTCTCCTGCAGATATATCGAATCTTCCTTTAGCCATTGTCTTTAAGTGATTCCGTTTATGCTATTATAATAGTTCTTGTTTAGTGTGGGTAAACTGAAAAGAAAAGAAAAGTAAACTGAAAAGAAAAGTACACCAAGTAAAAACTAAAAAACAATAAGACCGATTATGCACACATTCAAGAACCGGGTAGGAACCGACACCGGTTACAACAAGAACCGGTTCCATTGACACACATTCAGGAACTGGGTCCGGTTAGGAACCGGTTCCGGGTATAAAAAGGAACCGATTATGCCCATCTCTACCTAGCATACATAAAATAAACAAAATATGGTTCCCTAGGATATTTTTTTTTTAATTTTTAACCTATGCAATGAGACTTCAATCTAAACAAAAATGTGAGAATATATATATATAGCTAGAATAGTATTAAAAAACAATCAATCGAATATAAGAATGGTTATAATGAAAGCAATGGGCAAACCGGCCGATGCTACATCCATTGTTTTGAAAACCAAATCAGATTAGTTGATCAAACTAGGAACCAAGCTACTAGTTCACTCTAAACCAGATGCATTTTGAAAACCGGGTTGTGGTGGGTGCTCTTCGAACCATGTTTATAAATTCTCAAGTAGCTTTGCATTTATGTAGGATGCGAAATGGTAAATGTCATTAATTTGGGAGGGCTCCCTACCGAGGTTTATTTGTTCTTGAGTATCTTTGCATTTATATAGAAGAGGATGTAGAGATGTCTATCAGTCCGGTTTATAAGTCTTGGATTTGTTTTAACTATATACATGCACTCATCTTTAACCATTTGTTGTAGCTATTTGTTGGTACTACATATCTTGTTATTTATTATTATATCTACTATTTGTATTTATATGGTTTCCTCTCTTTCCAAACAAAGTTTCAAGAATCATGACAACCTATGTACACAAGAACTAATATATGATTGCAAGAATGGTATTTTAGGGGTCGGTGTATGTTTGAGAATCGGTCTAGTTTTCAAAACATTAGCACCGCGAGTGAAAGATGGAACCGTGAAATTTGAAAGCAAAAGTTGCCTCCCCACCCTTTTGAAGAGTGAATATTGGTACAAGAGCTTTAAGTTTTAACCCAAAATCATAGTGCGCTTTTGTGTCGTCGGTGAGAAATTAATGTGCTAGAAAAAAAGGACACACCGGAAATTAGAAACAACCGGTCTATAGCACAAACCGGATCGATCACCAAACCCTGGCGGTAAGATCTTCAATGTACATATTTCCATCTTCCTAGTCTTCGGTCCATGATCGATCTTAGTCACGCCATAAATATATATGTTATTTCTATATTTTGACACTCTTTCCTTAATATACCAAAAAGAATACAACTTGAATATCCACCTAAACTGTGGAGTCAGCATTGTCTGTACAGTCTCCTCTCAACCAATATCCAACAAAACCCTACAACGTAATTCATCAAAAACTCAACAACATTTGCAAACAACAAATCATCTCAGCACATCAATATTCAAGTACTTTCGAAGCGAGCTCGAGTAATGGCTCCAGCGCGCTCGACTCAAACTTTCTAGCAAACAAATAGCAAATATGTGACTTTCCTTTATTATACGAGCAAGTAGTCCCGTTGTTCCTAAGAGACTTAAGAAAACTTTCAGTAATATTTTTCGCCTCAAAACTAACCGGATGCGGGCCCCCCACTGACCAGTCGACATAAGTGACCGTTCGACCAGCATTAAGCGGTTCATGAAACATGTGCACAAAAGTCGGCATGTAATGTTCGTCTGGGTAACAATCATCAGTGCAGTACCTTTTAAAAAGATTGAAGTATTTTGTATCCGCGACCACTTTAACGGCAAGTGCCCGATTCATTTCAAACCACTGAGACCCTTTTCTCCAGTCCCGTGGCCTGATGTCAGGTTTCATGTAACGGTTGTACCGACCCTGCCCGTATCTAGACGGGTCTTCATAGCAGTCCAGGAAGCTGTATTTGGATTCAACCAGGTATTTGTAGACGGTTGGGAAGTTGTAAATCGGGATGCAGCTTTCTGATAGGAGTACAAAGCGCTCATTGGAAAAGTCGAGTAAAGCATTGCCTAACAGCCGTCTTTCTGCTTCAACTAGGGTCACCTTTCCCCATTCGACAGCCTAAAAACACAAAAAAAAAAAAAAATGTATTGAACCAACTTTTTAGGGTTTAGGCCTAAACACGCGCATTCAAGTTGCATAAAGATATAATCAAGAAACCACATTCATCCAAATCTAACAACATAATTAATTACCAATTACATTCTACTCATCACTGCATCCTTTACATAAAAATCATAAACCGCAACTAACACATACCTGACTAGGAATCTGCCTCTTATAGAAAACCGAAGAGTTTAAAACATCAAGCTTAACCCCAGGATTCGAATGAACATAAACCGAATACTTCATTGCATCCTGACCCTTAAAAAACCTCTCCCACAAGGGCAAAAACGGAAGATCCCCCCTAGTCAAGAACAAAAAAGCTATCTTAGGCATTCTATCGAACGGGTAATGTGCATTCTCCGGCACCAAAGAACCTCTCCACAACAGCTCCTCATCAGTCATCCCATGGCTCACATTCTTCGGAAACCGAAAGCTTTCCATACTCAAACAATCCTCCTTTACACAACTAACCCCAACATTACCATTTCGATCATTACCTGAAACCGTTTCATTAATGCTACTAGTGCACAAAGAATTAGGGTTTATTGCAAACGCCTGATTTGGATTAAGAACATATGGTTGTGATGTGAAGTATCTATCCACATGTGAACTTGAAAGCAAACCAATAACTATCCCAATCACAAACACCATCAGAAAACATAGAACCCTGATTAACCCAATTGATAAATCTTTAAATACAAACCTCATTATTCTCAACATTTGCCGATAAATTCAGACTTAAATCGAAGCTAAAAACAAATCTACATTGTAACCAAACAAATCCAACATCAAATCGCAACTTAATTCAGATTAATTTTGAACTAGGGTTTGAGAGTGATAATAATCGAACTGAAACGAAATTTGTGATAAAGATGCGATATTGAAGGGAACCACGTTGGGATTTTGAAAGATGTGAAGAACCCTTGAACAGAATCATGCAAAAGTGAAAATTTTTGACGGATTTGTAGCGGGAAAAATCCAGAAATTTGAAGAGAAACGATGGTGTTAACCTTGAAAAAGGAAGTGTTTTGTCAGTGGCGATTGTGTAGAAAGGGACAAGATTTAGGAACTGTACATTCGATGTTTCATTTTCCTCGTATTGGATTAGAGTATGTTGTTCAAAAGACAAACTAGTATAGTAGTTTAATTGACCCATGGCTTTATAGCCTAGTGGTATCTTGGGGGTGAGTTAAGACTTTGGACCAATAGGTCCTGGGTTCGATTCTCACAAGGGGGTTTTTCTCATATTTATTGGGTTTCCTCCTGAATTGGTGTATAGGCATTATGCCTAGTGGAGATGGATATGATCGAGTGGTTCTGCTGGTGGTACGATGATACTCTAGTGGTCCGTCAGTGATCCAAATTTGCCGTTCAAAAAAAAAAAGTATAGTTTAATTGACATAGGAGAAGGGAATATCTGAATTTAAAGCCTTTCGACCTCAACTGCTCTGAGTTTTTGTACGTCGGGTTTTCCCCGAAATTAAAGATGATGGGTTACCTAGCGTTATCTGCGCTCGCGGGCATATGAAGTTGCCTTTTGTATTTGGGTTGCCCGGATAGTTAGGCTTTTATTCATTGGCCATTAAAAAAAATTGTTCGCTCTAAAATTTAGAGCGAATGTAACCAAACACATTATATTTTGGATTTGATTGTGGATTTATTCATTTTTAAAGTGTTTTTATAACCTTATATTATTTTTAAAACACACTTTTTAGACTATTATTATTATTACTACTACTATCATCGTTGTTATTACCCTCTATGTCTAGCCCTACTCAACACTTTACACTACTCCTTGCATAATCACCCTGACAACTGCAACTTTCATGATCTCTTTCATCCACGCTTAGAACACAGACAAACCTTCACAAAATCTATGAACATACACAATTATCTATTCATGAAACCCGCTATGATCATCCTCCTATATCGAACCTTAATTTGTTGTTGCAAACTTTAAATGAAAACTGAGAATTATCACATATTAGTACCGTATACAAAAACTCTTACGCATTGAATAGAACTGAAATTATATTTAAAACAGTTGTACATGTATGGAAAATTTTTGCTAGTTATACACCTAAACCTTAACAAGTATTATTACCTACTTTGGAACAATTTAGCATTAATAAGAGTTTTAAGTATCAAATAACATAATACTTTATTAAGTAAATATAATTAGCTTTACTTTTAGGTAAACATTTAATATTACAAAGGCATTTTAAAAAATTGTGGGTGATGATATAGGAGGGTCGTCCTTGATAATTCGGTAACATGTGCGACTAAGAAAAAAGTCCTTGAAATATAAATATATATATATATATATATATATATATATATATATATATATATAGAATAAGGTTCATTTGAGAAGAAATTTAATGTGAGAAGAAAAAGAAGAAATGACATATTAGTAAAATACTATTTCATTTATAACTCATATCATTAATTTTGTAAGTCCCGTTTAACCGGATCTTTCAATGATATCAAACAACCAATTAATTGTGCGGAATCCAATCAATTGGTGATTCAAGAACAAATCGAAAAATATGAAAAACGAACTGAAAATATGGAAACGAAGAACAAACCGAATCACCTTTAAACCACTTGCACACGATTCTATTACTTGAATAAGCAAAACCGTCTAGTACAAATGATCACCACCAACTCGAATCCTCTAGCTCTCTCTCTAGGAATTTTGTAACTATGAAGTTCCAACCCTAAAACAAGTAGAAATCTTGTTTATATACCTAGGCAAGCCCACTTCCCACATGGGCTCCCCTTGGGCCTGCTTGGCCCACATGGCCTAAAGCTTGGCCCAAGTGACCTGTAAAAGTCCAAAACCTAATACTGACTAACCCTGTAAAGCCCAGTTCGTAACCATAGTCCGTTGTATTAATTTGATGCGT
Source organism: Helianthus annuus (assembly GCF_002127325.2). Lineage (NCBI taxonomy): Eukaryota > Viridiplantae > Streptophyta > Magnoliopsida > Asterales > Asteraceae > Helianthus > Helianthus annuus. The sequence continues at coordinate 97,231,054 of NC_035438.2, read as the reverse complement.
CAGTCTCACACTTTAGGGCCTAACAATCTCCCCCTAGACTGATGCCATCAAATTGTCTTCATAACTTGAATTCAGCAACGTCTTCAACGAAATCTATGGTTGTCTCTAAGCTGTAGATGTTGTGGAAGTTCTTGACTTCTGAACTCTCAGCACTGGGTCTCTTGCTTCAGCTCTTGTGGTTAGCTTCATATCAGGATCACGATCAGCATTTGCTTGAAAATCTTGTCAAAAAGAATGTGTGAGGAGGATTCTCAGCAACTCTTTTCTTCTTCAGTCTTTGTCTTTCAAGCAGGTTCACGGTACTTCTTCAAATGCACTTTCATTGTCAGACGACGTCTCGTATCCGATTCTTCTGACTCGGTACATCTTGTTGTTGTGATGCTTTGGACTTCTTCAGCAACTAACAGCATCTCAGTCTTCATCAACCCCTGTTCTTGATTGAAATCAAGTTCTGCACATGCTCACAAACTCATAAGCAAACATTTCTTATGCAACAGGGAGAGTACCACATGAACACTAGGTACATGAAATTTCACGATTTAAATTCTTTTAACTTTTGATGATCAGTCAAATCTTCAAGAACGGTTATATTTTTTAATTTTAAGAAAAACAAATAAAAACTATATTTTTGGATTTTTGAATTTTTATATTTTTTTAATTTTAAGAACTTAAAACAAATAAAAACTCAAAATATAAACAACTACGATAATATACAATTACAATTGCAATGGGATCAAAATTCGTTCTCGAGCAGACTAAGGAACACTTTTCAGTACGAGTCTAATCAAACTGGTCTATGCGATTGCCAATATGTTTGTCCACTTAAACTTTAATGCTCAACTTTCAATTTTTCAACTTCGTGATATGCTTAAGGTAATATTATACTATTATACCCGTGTGTCCCATTCCAAGGCATACCCCCGCGATCAAGGTAAGCACAACGATTCATCGTAACAGGTGAGTATACTGATGTCATCCTTTAAGATATCCTGACTGTGTCTAGGTCTGCATATAATCTGTTTTATCATGTTTTGATTTCTTAACAATGAACACCCAAACAAATACTAATCAAATCCCGGAAATATAAATAGCACACTCTATCATGCAAGTATCTTCCCTACCACATATTTCACAAGTCCAAACCAGATTTCTGAAATCTTAACTGGGAGTAGGTTGAGAAAAGAACAGAATAGATCTTTTGCAGAGATGGTATAATATACAGATCAAATGAGTTTTTCTCAATTTGATATAGGTTTATTGGGGTTTCTTTTGGGCACTAGAGGGCCTCTTTCGGGTGTATTAGATCTATAGCGCGACAACGTACAGCTAGGTCAGCATGTATCTGGATGCAGCAGAAGCTGTCGTTGCCTAGCACCTCCAGGTCAGCATATATCTGGATGCAGCAGAGGAGGTACACGACTTTTTCAGAGAAGATTTCAGAATTAGATCAAAATTGTGTGTATCGGGAAACATACAGACATTCAAATAGATATGAGCTAATTCCAAGTGACTTTCTTTCCTGGGGTCATGTACAATTTTAGTTCTAAGCAGAAGGACAACCAAGATATCCCCGGATGATTCAACAATATAAAGACCCGAAACCTCAGATGTTGGCTATCTATCAATGCAAGATTTAAGACCATAAAATCATACACCGTTGGTATGTTACCCACATGGTACATAGTTCGTTATGTTTATATCACTTAGTATCTTTTATCATGTTGAGCGTCAAGCCTATCAACATATCGCAGTAGATCCTAGTCTTTTCAGCTATGGCACCTTACATGTGTTAGTCAAACCCTTTAACACGAACATTTATTTCACTTCCCATATCATGCAATTTTTCTTTTTGGTTTTTTCATTTTTCTAATGTTTTTGTATTTTTCTCATTTTCTCCCCCTAAACACTATATATGTCTCTCTCTCCCCCTAAATTTGTGCATAAATCTTGGATTTTTGCGCAAATTTACCATTTACTAGAGGAAGGACACTTTATATACAAAGTTATAAACTAAGAAAAAGAGAAAATATTTTTGTTTAACCGTTCTGTCATCAGATTGAAGACTAATCAAATTCAAATCAAAGTACTGAATTTAAACGGTACCTTTTGCTGATCATTTCTTACTTCTTTTATCTCCTCCAAAGGAAACATATCATCTGTAAAAAAAATTTGAACTTTTTGCAACAGTGAAATGTTACCCGTTTTATCTCTGGAACAACCGCTATCAACATTCCAGAGATTGTCAACAGCTCCTCCTTGGTTGTTCCTGAAAAGTAAGGAGATTAGTAAGACATTGGTACCCAGGCCATCGTGGTCCTGGGTTTACCTGAAGCATCAAAGTAAGACACTTCTTTCAAACATAAGTCCCCTTTCGTTTCAAGGATTGGAGACATTGCTGCTTTGGATTTGGGTTTCCAAATCTGTTTCGGTCTAGCAAACGCATTTGTTGCCTTCGGTTGAGCAACTTTAGCTGTTTCAGGTTTGTTAGTTTTAGAAAAACATTTTTGTTCCTGAGAAGCTCTGCGTTTGTTTTTGGCAGCGTTCCAATCCCCATCAGAAGGTTTAACCTTGGGATTCACATTCTTCATTGCCTTAGGTGATGATACCTTCATCGGCTTGGAATGGTAGTTACCCTTCGGTGTAACCCTCTGATTTTGCATATAATAAGGTACGTAGGGACGATTTGTGCAGTTCCGAGCAATGTGACCAGCAATGCCGCAATTGAAGCATGTTTGTCTCTTCACGTAGAAGACATTCTGATCAGCTTGTGTAGCTCTTGCAGGCCCTGAAGGATGAACCGGTCCTTTCTGTGCTTGTTTTTGTTGCACATTTCTTGCAAACGAGGATGAATTTGGATGTCTGTACTTGTCGTTTGCAGAGGCCTTCTGTGGTGGAGATTGCTTTTGATTCTTCTTGCTTTGCTTAGACTGCAAGTTTTGTTCAGAAATCTCACCAGCCTTTCCAAAAACTTTGTTAGCACAGTCAAATGCATATTTTTCACATTTGCCATTACTGACTGGCTTAACAAAGGCATTTTTCACATCACGGGCCTTTTGATGACTATTGCTGCCCGTTGAGGACTGTGGAGAGCCTGCTTGTCTTTGATGTTTAGGCTTCTTATTTCCGCGTCCTTTTCTTGCTTGCTTCGGCTCTTGTTGCTTGATCTGAGCCTTTTCGTCACTAACAGAAGGTTTAGACTGTTCAGCTTGCGCATTTGGAGCCTTGGTCACGTCAATCTTCACTTCTTCCTTCATGTCGTCAGCTTTGACAGAGTCAGAGAATTCTGGTTTATCAGATGAAATACCAGAAAATGTAGCAGAAATTTCAGCTGAAACCTTTGACGAATTTTCAGCACAAGTCGGTTCTGCACATGACATCCTTGAGCTGAATTCACCAGAATCAACTGATTCCAATTTCTCAGAATCAGCTGCTTCAGGTGATTCGCGTTTGGAATCAGACGGTTCAGCCGGCTCATTCGTTTCATTTGCCGATTCAGTCTCTCTAACACAAGCATCAACGTTTTCACCCAAACCATCAGGCCTGACATTCTTCAACATAGATTGCAAAAATGAGCCAAAAATGTCACACACATGAGAACTTGACGCTTGTTCATTTTCAACGACACCTTCAACTTTAACTTCATCTGCAAGAGAAGACGAAGCATTAGGATCAAAAGTACCCTTGGAAACAACATTTATCGAAGGAGTCGCTTCTTTATCAACAGGTCTGCTGTTGATTGATGACTTATCAGTTTTAGGACCGTAAGTCATCTTGTTCTCATTAATCAATTCCTCCTCAGTCATGGGTAAGTATGTGTAATTGTCATTGTAAGGAGGAGGAACTTGATTAAAACCCAATCCCAACCCTTTTCTTTTCTGGTATGCTAGCTGTTGATCACACAGGTTTTTGACTAATTTGCTGGAAGAATCAAATTTTTTAATATTTAGCTCATTTATTTGATATCTATCTCTGATATCCTCCAGTTCCTTAGTCACATCGCATAGTTTTTCTTGAACCATGAAGAGTTGGGCTGTTTTTACACTAACATCATCCTTAAGTTTGATGATGTCTTTTCGCTGAGCTTCAATTTTATCTTTATAAAGCTTTTCATTCTTTGATAAAGTAAAATTTTTATTTTTTATGTCGTTGTATTCTTGAATCAACTCAGCATTGTTTAACCGATATGCCTCATTTCTATTTCTACACTCAGGAGTGCAAAATACAGAAAGTATCTCTTCACGCTCACGAGTAACTCCTTGAGCCATGGGTTTGTTAAACATAAATGCTGAATTTTGTGATGAGTCAGCATTGCCATAGGATTTGATGAGAGAGATCAGCTCATCTGACTTCATTTTATAACAGTTGCCTTCGGTTGTCACTATTATCTGATTAACATTCATTAACCAACTACAGTTCCCTTTTATAGCCTCCAGAAGCTTTCTGTTGCTCACGCGAGTAGGCACCACCATTTCTGCCTTTTCCATTTCAGAGAGCAATTCAGTAAACCGACCTGCAAGAGCTTCTATCGATTCACCGTATAAGTAACTGAATCCTTCGAATTTCTGCTCAAGCATCTCTCTTTTTGAAGACATTTTAAGATTTGATTCCCAAAAATGTGTTCGTTTAACAATTTGCTCAATACAAGCTCAAAAACGAGAACCCGTGTACTTGCTAACTCAAACTCGTTGCACGCGAAGGAAACGAACCCGCTTTCTAAACCGCACCTCAAAACCCGTCAAAAACCGAATTCACCACCAAACAAACACCCTTTTTTTTAAATTTTTTTTATTTTATTTTATTATATATATATATATATTTTTTAATTTAGAATAAAATTATAAGAAAACCCCTTTTTTTTAAAAAAAAAAATTAATTAATATATATTGATTAATCTAATTGATATTATAATTATTATTATTATTAATATTAAAACAATGATTATCTAATGATTACTAAATGATTTTAAAATTATTATTAATATTATTAAACCTAATGATTATTTAATGATTAATATTATTATATTTATATTTAGTAATCAAACCTAATATGACGTCTGTCTTCTTCTTCGTTGAAAACCTGAACTACCAAAACCCTAATACTTAAACTCCAGCCGCCGGAGATGATGATGATGATGACCGGTAGTTTCAGGTTGGAGGACGGAGAATCAACAGGAGATAACTAATGACGATGATGGCGGATTACGGTGACGGTGCGGTGGTGCGGTTCAAGAATAACGAAGGTGGTCGGCGAATGAAGGAGATGATGAACGGCGGAGGAGGTGGTTATGGAGGTGACGGAGATGAAGATGGATGAACGAAGATCGGAGTTGCAGTGGCGGTGCTCCGGCAAAGGACGATGATGATGACGGCAGTTACAGGTGTTGGCTATCGCTGGTTGTGAATGAAGAAGAAGAAGATGATGATCGGAGGGTGCGACACAAAACCGGGAGGTTGCGAGTCGGAACGGGATTGCGACTCAGAACGATTGCGAGTCAGAACGGTTGCGAGTGATGATGATCGGAGACGATGGTTCAGGTTCGAATTGCAAGTTTTCCGGCGAACGATGAAGGTGACCGGAGGGTTGCAGGTTGGAGATGGTTAACGGTGATGATCGATGAGTGTTTGACGGTTGCGACACGGAACGACGGTTGCGACTTAAGACAACTCGAGACCAAGAATGTTGAAAGGAGTCGAGACCGCGGTTGCGATGAAGAAGATGATGATATTGTGCGAAGAACGACGGTTGTTAGTAGGAGAAGATGATGAACGTGACGGTGGTGAGAGGAGTTGAAGATGATGACAGGCTGTGAGGTTTCTGATGTGTAGTTTCTGATGATGATGAAGGTGAAAGGAGGTTGCGACTCGTAACCAGAAACGTGATCAGTCGAGACCGTGTGAGGGTTGCGACTCGTAGTCGAGGTTGCGAGTCCGAACGATGGTTGCGACTGATCTTGATTTTGGTTGCGAGTCCGGAGGTTGCGAGTTTGATGGTTGCGACAGATCTTGTTTTTGGTTGCGACTGATCTTGTTTTTGGTTGCGAGTTTGAATGACTTTGGAAGAGATGATGAAACCAATTGAAGGTTGCGACTGGATTGGAATGTGATTGCGACTCGAGGTGGTGATAAACCGGCGATAAATGACTCGGAATCTCCAAATCAAAATCTTTTGTAACTGACTTTTCTCAAATTCTGGACAGCCGAATACGAAGATAAAAATATGGAAATTACAACTCCTTTCCGAAAACTTTGTGAATATTTTTAAAACAGAATATTTTTTTGAAAAAAAAAAAAAAAGATTACGTATAATCTTTTAACAACTCTTTTTCAAAATCAAAACACCAAAATGTGGTTATTTTTGATTAAATATCGATGAACACTGCGAAGAACACGAAGAACGCGATGAACACCAAACCAAAAACAACGAATATCTTGAATATTTTGATATCAAACCGAGCCTAGAAATAGGTTCTAAAGACTCTGATACCACTTGTAAGTACCGTTTAACCGGATCTTTCAATGATATCAAACAACCAATTAATTGTGCGGAATCCAATCAATTGGTGATTCAAGAACAAATCGAAAAATATGAAAAACGAACTGAAAATATGGAAACGAAGAACAAACCGAATCACCTTTAAACCACTTGCACACGATTCTATTACTTGAATAAGCAAAACCGTCTAGTACAAATGATCACCACCAACTCGAATCCTCTAGCTCTCTCTCTAGGAATTTTGTAACTATGAAGTTCCAACCCTAAAACAAGTAGAAATCTTGTTTATATACCTAGGCAAGCCCACTTCCCACATGGGCTCCCCTTGGGCCTGCTTGGCCCACATGGCCTAAAGCTTGGCCCAAGTGACCTGTAAAAGTCCAAAACCTAATACTGACTAACCCTGTAAAGCCCAGTTCGTAACCATAGTCCGTTGTATTAATTTGATGCGTCAGTCTCACACTTTAGGGCCTAACAAATTTTTCTCTCTTTAATTAATTAGTTAACTAATCATTAATTATCCTACATATAATCTACAAAACCTACACATATCAAAATTTTCCTACATGTACCTTACACATTATAGAATTTTATCCTACACAGTCGAAATTTATCCTACACACCTCGAAATATATCCTACACAACTCGTAATTTATCCAACACAACTAGTAATTTATTCTACACTTTAAGTTAAGTTGTTTTTTTTTTAATTTGGAAAAGTATATATATTTTGAAAATGAGTTATACATTTAATTTAGTTAGTTATTAAAGGGGAAGAATACAATTAATGGTTTATGTAAGTTTACCAATATACCTTTATATTAAAATTAAATGCAAATATTAAATGAAGTAAAATGAAGCATTCTTATTGGTTGAAACTTCTTCTTTTTTCTTCTTTGAAAAAAATTCTTCTCATTTAAACCCTCCACTATATATATATATATATATATATATATATATATATATATATATATATATATAGTGTGGGGTTCATTGGGGAACACCAAAAAAGTGGGGAACAGGGGAACCCCCTTAAAAACCCTTAGATCAACTTCATCAAGGGCTGAGATTGGATTCATCTTTTTAAAGCTAAAAAAGGCGGAGGGGTAGTTTTGGCATTTACAAAAAGTTTGCATTAGGTTTTTCTGGTCCGTCACTCCACATCTCGCAACCGTCGTCCCTGTCGCCGGAGGACGCCTGTGATTTCTTTTGGTCGTCGTCGCTCGATTAGGTGGCCGGAATCTATAGTGTTTATCTTCGAAGAACACTTAATTGTTGTGATCGTCGTTGATTTTCTTTATTTCTGCTTAGATTTTTCCGTGAAAACAAGTTCGCCTCTCTTATGCCGGTTCCACCACCGACTTCTCCGGCTGCTACCAGTCTCGAAGCCCTAGCTACTGCACTGCCGAGCCAATCCGTTAACAACAGTACTCCAAATAAATGGAGTGAAGAAGGTCGTAATGCACATCGGATGTTTCGGCACTGCTTACAGAGGTAGGTTTTTTTCTCTATTGCGCGTGTATGTGTTAGTTTGTGCTGGTGGTATGTATATCAGTTTCATACGTTGCATCTGCTACAGATTTTGATTTAGGTTTACAAATGCCTTTGGATTGTATTCAGTTGATTTATTGTTGAGGTCAGTGATGAATGTTTGTAGTTTCTAGAAACCTAGATTTGTGATTGTGATGATATATAGAGAAATTTCAATGGATCATGGTATGAAATTCATGATGGATTAACATGTTAAAGCCTTATAAAAGATTCTAGAACTTAGACAAAAGTGCATTTGTTAATAAGAGAAACACTATATATTATGAATAGTATAAGTTTAGATAGGAAATTAAAATCTGAAATCTCGGACCGGAGTCAGTTCGAATTAGGAGCCATTGACATATCGGTGTCAAATCTGCATCTGAGATACAACGAATACCATGATAGGTCTAATTTTATCGCTTTCGTTTGATTTAAAATTATATGAATCATTTCCGGTGACCGCTATAACAATCCGTTCACCTACGCCACCACGTTTTATTCACTTGTTTGATATAAGTGCAGCAGTTGTGTGATTCTGGTTTGCTTAAACCTGTGTAATTGTGAATTTTCTAGGGTTTTGTTTGGTAATATTGTTTGATTTCATTACATCATCGTTGAAATGATGTATTTTTTTTTTGTTGGGCAACATTATGCCCGTTGTATTACTATCACCAGCATCATCCTGTCAACTATATCCTTCTAGGCATTTTCACCATCTCTCTTGCTTTCGCAGTCGGTTTGACACGCGCTTTCACTAGCGGCAAGCCTACTTTTTGTCAATTTATGTGCTCAGGTTCATTGTGCGTGTTTAATTTCAAGTTCTCAGAAGAAAATAAGCATTGCTTCTTAATAATAGTGATAATTTCTAGTCATATATCTATTGAATGAAACTATTAATAGCATAATTTAATCAATTGTCATGGATACTGCAGGTAAGGTGATCCTGGAAGCTGTAACTTTGACAGCAGTGGTGGTTGTGAGTCTCACTTTGTTCACATTTTTTACCGCCAAGATAATTTTTACATGTTAAAAATATTGTAAGTTATAAGTGTGGGGTTCAACGCGGAACCTCAATAAAGTTTAGAAGCGGGAAAGCGGGCATTTAACATGTTAAATATATATAAAAAATTCAACTTAACATGTTAAAAACTATTTTTTCCAAAAACAAATTCGGAGCTTTTGCATATAAAGATCTGCAGAAGCCATTCTAATAAAAAAATCATTTGCTAATGTTTTTTTTATCTTTTTTAACTGTTATTTAAGTATCTCTGTTACGAGTGTTAGATTTAAGCATATCTAAACAATTTTTCATTAGTTATTAATATGATCAGGTTGAATTGTAAAGTTGCACTGTGTGATCATGGCTTATTTATGCCTTCAAGCTATAAACATGAAAGAATGGATATTAATTAACTATTTTAATTTTTGTTCACAATAAAATAAAACTAGAACTTGAAACTCACCTTTGTTTAAGGGGATTTTATTCTTTGTTTAACATGTAAAACAAATTAGAGGCTTTATTTACATGTAAAATACTTGGATATGGTATTTCGATGGTCTCTAAACATGCAGCTGGGATTTGATTTAGGCTTTTAGCACAAGAAACATGGTGTTTGTTGCTGTACCGTACAAGTATGCTAATGCTTATGTTTATTTCAACATCTTTTATTCGTGAAGGTATATATGTTAACCTGCTACAGTGCTACTGTTAGCACTTTGCAACATATATGATATCCATGAACGCCGTACAAGACGTCGGGACTCGCTTGATTTGCAGTAAAATGTGTGAATTTCAGGTGCGTACGGGTCAAGGAAAAGACTCAAGGACTTGATCTATGTTCACTACAACTTACGAGTCAAGGAATGTCAAATAAGGCTGGTAAACAAGAGAATCTTTTGTATGACTGGATTGTAAAGCCTGGTAAACAAGAATACGAGGTAACACACTCTTCACTTCTTTCATTCCATGGCAAGATTATTTATTTATTAAATTATATTCTTGTAGGAAATGGAATATGAGGAGAATGGGTTGTTCGAATAAATACAAGGAAATTGAGAGAGTAAGAAGGGTGGTTCATTAGAAATACAACCACTAGACTTTGATCCGCCTGAAGACGATGACCGTAATTTCTTGGATGACGAGAGTGATTATTTTTTAGGTAATGTATTTATATGAAAAATAATGTAGTGTGAGGTTCAATGGGGAACACCATAAAAGTGGAAAACCGGGGAACCATGCATTTAACATGTTAAATATATCCTAAAAATTCAATTTAAAATGCTAAAATTATTTTTTATTTCCAAAATTTAGCATTTCTTCCTATCAAATTGTTATATATTGACTCCTTGTTAATTATGTAAGTGCAACAAATTTTTTTTAGTATTGCATCATAGATTATATTACACACAATTAATCATGAACAGTGAGAATTATATTCTTTGTTGGCTTATGACAGTTATCTTCCACGGGTACAGAATATGATCAAATCGGCTTTGAGTTCTTGGGTACACACTAATATTTACACCCAAGATCAAGGTAACATAGAGCGGCAATTCAAATTATGGTTTGACCCAACCACTAATTATCACAACTACACAATTCATTAGAATCCAACCGAATTTGTGTGAGTAAACACCATTTAAGGGTGACTATTTTCTATTTGAATCATTGGTTGTTAATAGTTCAAATGATATCAAAATGATTCCGTAATCACTGAAATTCAAACCATAATCATTAGTTCACAATTTCTTGTCTCCATTGTTAATATATTTTGTTACTGGTATTGATATCTTGTTATGATTGTGAAACTATTTTGATGAATGTCATCAGGTGCTTTGAGATGGTATTCTTTAGGCCACACGGGGCCATGCGTTATAGCATTACGGAAAGGTTGTTTAACGCGTTATTTCCCACCGCCACCATAAACATAACGCGTGATACATTAACGAAAATAGGTTTCCGGGATTTTTTTCAACGCCGTGATATATTATTTTGTGAGGGTAGTTGTTGGTTGGGGGGAAATTGTTGGGTGTGGTGGTGAGTGATGACCACCCCCACTAAAAAGGTTGTGAGTGATGGAAAAATGATTGATGACATGGCGGAACTTGATTGGTGCTTGTGAGTGATAGAATTCTATCACTAGTGACCACCCCCTCCCCTTATCCAGAAAGCTTATTTCAACATGTTAAAAGAGTGTTTGCCATTGATCAACTAAACTCGATTCGACTTTATTTGACCAAACATGTTTTGTATGGTAAACTTTATCATGTTAAATAAGAGATTGGATTGATCAACTAGGTTCGATTAAACTTTATTTGACCAAATTATATATTGAATTTCGGATTAGAGTTCAAAATATTAAAATAAAGTTTCGTATAAAGTCTATCCGGGCTCAAAATATTAAAGTAAATAAACTTAACATGTTAAACGAACATTTGCATTGATCAACTAAACTGGATTCGACTTTATTTGACAGAACGTGTTAAAATTTTGCATAATAAACTTTAATAGGTTAAATGAGAGTTTGCTTTGATCAACTAGGTTTGATTAAACTTTATTTGATCAAATTATATATTGAATTTCGAATTAGGGTTCAAAATATTGAAATAAAGTTTCGTGTGAAACCTATCCGGGCTCAAAATGTTAAAATAAATAAATTTAACATGTTAAACGAGTGTTTGCATTAATCAACTAAACTCGATTCGACTTTATTTGACCAAATATGTAGTGTACGATAAACTTTAACATTTTAAATGGGAGTTTGCATTGATCAACTAGGTTTGGAAGAACGCAAAAATTTTATTTTAGTATTTTATACTCTAATCCAAAATTTAATATATAATATGGTCAAATAAAGTTAAATCGAACCTAGTAGATCAAGGCAAATTCTCATTTAATATGATAAAGTTTAATGTACTAAACTTATTTTAACATGTTTGGTCAAATAAAGTCGAATCAAGTTTAGTTGATCAAAGCAAACTTTTCTTTAACATGTTAAATTAATTTATTTTAATATTTTGAGCCCGCATAAACTACATACAAAACTTTATTTTAGTATTTTATACTCTAATGCAAAAGTTAATATATAATATGATCAAATAAAGTTAAATCGAACCTAGTAGATCAAGGCAAACTCTCATTTAACATGATAAAGTTTAATGTACAAAACTTATCTTAACGTGTTTGGTCAAATAAAGTCAAATCAAGTTAAGTTGATCAACGTTATTTTTCTTTAACATGTTAAATTAATTTAGTTTAATATTTTGAGCACGCATAAACCTCACACAAAACTTTATTTTAGTATTTTATACTCTAATCCAGAATTTAATATATAATTTGGTCAAATAAATTTAAATCGAACATAGTGGAACAAGTCAACCTTTCATCATGTTAAAGTTAATTATACAAAACTGATTTTAATATATTTGGTCAAATAAAGTCAAATTAAGTTTAGTTGATCAATGCAAACTTTTTTTAATATGTTAAATTAATTTATTTTAGTATTTTAAGCCCTTATAGACTACACTTCATTTAAGTATTTTGAACTCTAGGCTGAAATTCAATATATAATTTAGTTAAATAAAGTTGAATCGCACCTAGTTGATCAACGCAAACTCTCATTTAACATGTTAAAGTTTATCGTACAAAAAATATTTTAACATGTTTGGTCAAATAAATTCCAATCAAGGTTAGTTGATCAATGTAAACGCACATTTAACATGTTAAATTTATTTATTTTAATAATTTAAGCCCGCATAAACTTTACACAAAACTTTATTTTAGTATTTTATACTCTAATCCAAAATTTAATATATAATTTGGTCAAATAAAGTTAAATCGAACCTAGTAGATCAAGGCAAACTCTCATTTAACATGATAAAGTTTATTGTACAAAACTTAATTTAACATTTTGGTCAAATAAAGTCAAATCAAGTTTAGACTATTTAGTTGATCAATGCAAACTTTTCTTTAACATGTTAAATTAATTTATTTTAATATTTTTAGCCTGCATAAACTCCGTACAAAACTTTATTTTAGTATTTTAAACTCTTATCCAGAATTAAATATATAATTTGGTCAAATAAAGTTAAACTGAACCTTGTAGATCAAGGCAAACTTTCATTTAACGTGTTAAAGTTTATTGTACAAAACTTTTTTTAACATTTTTGGTCAAATAAAGTCGAATAAAGTTTAGTTGATCAATGCAAACTTTTTTTAACATGTTAAATTAATTTATTTTAATATTTTGAGTACGCATAAACTAAACATAAAACTTTATTTTAATATTTTGGACTCTAGGCAGAAATTCAATATATAATTAGATTAAATAAAGTTGAATCGCACATAATTGATCAATGCAAACTCTTATTTAACATTTTAAAGTTTATCGAACTTATCTTAACATGTTTGGTAAAATAAATTCGAATCGAGTTTAGTTGATCAATGTAAACGCTCATTTAACATGTTAGATTTATTTATTTTAATATTTTTAGCCAGCATAAACTCTACATAAAACTTTATTTTAGTATTTTAAACTCTAAACCAAAATTTAATTTATAATTTGGTCAAATAAAGTTAAATTAAACCTTGTAGATCAAGGCAAACTCTCATTTAACGTGTTGTATATTGTACAAAACTTATTTTAACATGTTTGGTCAAATAAAGTCGAATCAAGTTTAGTTGATCAAAGCAAACTTTTCTTTAACATGTTAAATTAATATATTTTAATATTTTGAGCCCGCATAAACTACATACAAAACTTTATTTTAGTATTTTATACTCTAATCCAAAAGTTAATATATAATATGGTCAAATAAAGTTAAATCGAACCTAGTAAATCAAGGCAAACTCTCATTTAACATGATAAAGTTTATTGTACAAAACTTATTTTAACATGTTTGGTCAAATAAAGTCAAATCAAGTTTAGTTGATCAAAGCAAACTTTTCTTTAACATGTTAAATTAATATATTTTAATATTTTGAGCCCGCATAAACTACATACAAAACTTTATTTTAGTATTTTATACTCTAATCCAAAAGTTAATATATAATATGGTCAAATAAAGATAAATCGAACCTAGTAGATCAAGGCAAACTCTCATTTAACATGATAAAGTTTAATGTACAAAACTTATTTTAACATGTTTGGTTAAATAAAGTCAAATCAAGTTTAATTGATCAAAGCAAACTTTTCTTTAACATGTTAAATTTATTTATTTTAATATTTTGAGCACGCATAAACTTCACACAAAACTTTATTTTAGTATTTTATACTCTAATCCAAGATTTAATATATAATATGGTCAAATAAAGTTAAATCGAACCTAGTAGATCAAGGGAAACTCTCATTTAACATGATAAAGTTTATTGTACAAAACTTATTTTCACATGCTTGGTCAAGTAAAGTCGAATCAAGTTTAGTTGATTAAAGCAAACTTTTTTTTAACATGTTAAATTAATTTATTTTAATATTTTGAGCCCGCATAAACTGCATACAAAACTTTATTTTAGTATTTTATACTCTAATCCAAAAGTTAATATATAATATGTTCAAATAAAGTTAAATCGAACCTAGTAGATCAAGGCAAACTCTCATTTAACATGATAAAGTTTAATGTACAAAACTTATTTTAACATGGTTGGTCAAATAAAGTCAAATCAAGTTTAGTTGATCAAAGCAAACTTTTCTTTAACATGTTAAATTAATTTATTTTAATATTTTGAGCACGCATAAACTTCACACAAAACTTTATTTTAATATTTTATACTCTAATCCAAAATTTAATATATCATATGGTCAAATAAAGTTAAATCGAACCTAGTAGATCAAGGCAAACTCTCATTTAACATGATAAAGTTTATTGTACAAAACTTATTTTAACATGTTTGGTCAAATAAAGTCGAATCAAGTTTAGTTGATCAAAGCAAATTTTTCTGTAACATGTTAAATTAATTTATTTTAATATTTTAAACACGCATAAACTCCACACAAAACTTTATTTTAGTATTTTATACTCTAATCCAAAAGTTAATATATAATATGGTCAAATAAAGTCTATTATTTAACGTTTAACATGTTAAATTTATTTTTATTAATATTTTGAGCCCGCATACACTCTATTTCTTTTTTCCTGCTACACAAGTCCCTCAAACCCTATCAAATTCATACTCACACAAATGTTATTATAAGTTTCTTAATGCTAATCCGAAATTCAGTATATAATATGGTCAAATAAAGTTGAACCAAATCTAACTGATCAATGCAAACTCTAATTTAACATGTTAATTTTATTTATTTAAATATTTTAAGCCCGCATAAACTACACACAAAACTTTATTTTAGTATTTTTTACTTTAATCCAAAATTTAATATATGGTCAAATAAAATTAAATCAAACCTAGTAGATCAATGCAAACTCTCATTTAACATGATAAAGTTTAATGTATAAAACTTATTTTAACATGTTTGGTCAAAGAAAGTCGAATCAAGTTTAGTTGATCAACGCAAACTTTTCTTTAACATGTTAAATTAATTTATTTTAATATTTTGAGCACGCATAAACTCCACACAAAACTTTATTTTAGTATTTTATTCTCTAATCCAAAATTTAATATATAATATGGTCAAATAAAGTTAAATCGAATCTAGTAGATCAAGGCAAACTCTCATTTAACATGAGAAAGTTTAATGTACAAAACTTATTTTAACATGTTTGGTCAAATAAAGTCGTATTAAGTTTAGTTGATCAAAGCAAACTTTTCTTTAACATGTTAAATTATTTTACTTTAATATTTTGAGCACGCATAAACTCCAGACAAAACTTTATTTTAGTATTTTATAATCTAATCCAAAAGTTAATATATAATATGGTCAAATAAAGTCTATTATTTAACGTTTAACATGTTAATTTATTTTTATTAATATTTTGAGCCCGCATTGACTCTATTTCTTTCTTCCTGCTACACAAGTCCCTCAAACCCTATCAAATCCGTACTCACACAAACGTTATTATAAGTTTTTTAACGCTAATCTGAAATTCAGTATATAATATGGTCAAATAAAGTTGAACCAAATCTAACTGATCAATACAAACTCTAATTTAACATGTTAAATTTATTTATTTAAATATTTTGAGTATGCATAGACCCTGTTTCCTTCTTCTGGCTACAAATGCTCTACCCTCCTAAATCTATCCTCACACAAAACTTTATTTTAACTTTTTTAACTTAAATACGAAATTCAATATATAATGCAGTCAAATATTGTCTTTCATTTAACATTTAACATGTTAAATTTATTTACTTAAATTCCCTAGAACCTTGCGTCGGTACGATCGAACAGTGGAGGAGCTAGGGTTACGACTTAGGCTTTCTTAGCGGCGATGGTGGTGGCGTTGGTGGTGGTAGTTCTTCAGAGGAGGTAGGGTTTGCAACTGTGGATGGAGTAGTGTTTTTTATTCGCGAAGTTAATGAAATATAGTTGGACAAAAATGCCCTTGTTCCCCAGTTCCCCACTTTTTTAGTGTTCCACAATGAACCCTCCCCTATATATATATATATATATATATATATATATATATATATATATATATATATATATATATATATATAGGGGGAGGTTCATCTGAGAAGAATCTTCTTAAAAGAAGAAAAACTGAATTAATCTAGACCATATATTTTTTTGATCAATGGTTGTGAATCAAGATATCATTTTTGTCAACTTTTAATTAATAAATATTTTAAAGAGTTACTCAATTCTTATTAATTCAACCATAAATTTCTCCTTCACTATCATTAATGTATTGGCTCCTACACAAATTTTATTAGAAGTGACAATTATTTAAAAATTTTGTGTCCTACACATATTTTATTATGAGTCGCAAAATTATTTAAAAGTGTTTGAATCCTACACATTCTGTATCCTACACCAAAATATTGTTTTAATGGTGTAGGAAACGTTGAAAATGTAAGAGCATGTGCAGGATTGTTTTTATTGTGTAAAGTGCACAACTATTTTATAAGATAGTCTCATTAAATGATTAGTGTTCATTAATTTCAATAACTAAAATAAATAATAGACTAATTAAATGATTTGTTTAAATTACCTTTGTATCCTTTATTCTTTTTATTCTTAATTTTTAATTCTTCTCATTTGAATCTCCACTATATATATATATATATACATATATATAGTACAACTTGTCTAATGGCGTCAAGTTTGCAACTTCTTCCTATATGGGTCTTAATAAGTTATATTAGAACTGGAATGTGTAAGGGGCTGTTTGGTAGCCTCTTAATGATCATTCAGATGTTGTCTCTTAATGGTTTAAAACCTCTGAATGAATAAGAAGTTACCTTAAGTCTGAATGGTTAAGAGGTAACCTCTGAATGGTAAATCATCACATGTCACATTCTTCCACCTTCTCATTGGTAAAATTCTTAATGGTTCCATTAAGAGGTAGCCTCTTAATGACCATTCAGAGGCTACCAAACAGCCCCTAAGTTTGGATCAAATTGCAAGTTCAATCACCCTACAGAAAGTAGTTCACAAGTACTAGGCAATGAACTGAAGTGATTAAAAAAGACATTTTTTTTAATAGCCAAATCAACCTTTATTAAAACCACTCCCCAAACAGCAAAGGAAACATCAGCTTAACAAGAGGCTAAACTTACCTCACAAGAAAAAAGAAACAAACAAACCCCATATGTTGCAAGGTCCAACCCACAAAGAAAACCCCACCAAACATGACACACCCGACCTAGTAAACAAAACAGTAAGAAAAACCCAGCACTACAGCCCACTTATCCGAAATTGACCTTAGCAAAATTTTACAAGTTCTCTTGGTTTATACCTTTCACCTTGGATCTTTTAATCACCCACCACATAGTAGCTTCCTTGATATCGTCTACCATTTTTAGAGCAGCCACAGAGATATTATTAAACACTTTGTCGTTTCTCCCGAACCGAATTCTCCAAACCGTCATAAGACACACCGCATACGCCGCTTCTATCTTCTTTTTTGGCCCGTCCAGAGCAATCAAAAATCCAACTTTTGAATCAGAGAACTGCAATCACAATGAAGTAAACCTTGAGTAAAAAATACTATCAGTTCATTTTCAAATGGAGAGGGTATAATGGCATATGATACAACTTCACACAAAAGGTTGCTACGAATTATGATATACCAAAAGTCCTACATGAAAGTGATTTAGATAATTCCAAAAGGTCCACCATGTAGTATACTTTTGACCAATTTTGAGGTTTAAATAATCACTCAACTTTCCCTTAAGAAAAATTTGCCACTAGTTTAACTAAAGTATAAAAAAACATCCTTACACTATAAACCTCAATTCTAACAAATTCATCAACAAAATCCTATACAACTAACTAAATCTCCCAATTCCCCAATGAAAAATCTGCAACTAAATGCACCCATGAAGGTCAACACACCTACCAATCTCATAAACTACAATAAAAATATCAAACAGGATATTCATACTTGTCAACATTGTGCAGACGTGGAGGATCATGACAGTCTTCATACGAGTTATACAACATGGCAAGTTACTATATACGAAATGGTTTTGTCCGGCTCTGAGTCGAGTATGCCATTTAAAACCTGCAAGCCATATAAACGAAAACCTTACCTGACAAATATATTTTCTTTACACTTAAACAAGTTTTGCAACTTGCAAGTGTTACCGGCTATGTAGGCGAAATGTAAGTGACTTCTTTGTCCCCAAATAGCCTTCGATAGCGGAGGAAGTGCAGATTCAGTGTCATGTAATTTTTCTAATGAATTATGGCTTCCAGAAGATGTAATCAACACTTGCTCCTGTAATCCACGAAAACTTCAGCTGCAAATATATACATGCAAAATACTTCATCTCAGTCCCCAAAAGCTATATTAGATACAAACCGTAAGCAATTAATAAAAACCTAAACCCTAAATCCACCAGCCCTGAGTCTCCACTACCGCAATCCCACCCTGTTCACTTCTCGCAACCACCTCGAACCCTACTGACAACTTCACAGCCTCATCACCATGACTCATCCAAACCATCTGCTTATCACCAACCTTTATACCCCCAAACAAGCCACCATGATCTTTAACAACCTCAACCACCAACCTCAACATTTTAATTACAAGTAAACTGTTTTTTACATGTTAAACCTTGTAGAAAATCTGGTAAAAGAAACTCTTATTGAGACAGTTTGTAATGATATTTATACATAAATTTACATAATTCTACATGTAAAGAAACTCATTTGTAACTAATTTTACAAGTAAAACATTAAATTTGCAGATATTAATAAAACAATTTTCTTCTATCAGCTACTAATTGAGTAATTAACGAAAAAATTTATTGTAGTTCTTAAATCTGGCCACTGGCCTGAGCAGGGAAGAAGAAAGCAGCGGTAAGCTTATAATTGGCGAATAATGTGCCATCAGTCAGAAACATTCTGCCTAAATATATGAATTTAAGTTTAGGGTTTATAACAGTTACCGAAGAAGATAACGAATTTAGGTTTAGGTTTTAAGTTAGCGATAGAGGAATCCGAGTGTTTGTCGCCGGTAAGTCCCATCCGCCGGAGCAACCGCAACCGGCCCTCCTTCACTGATTAAGGTAGTGAGATCCAGACCTCGTAGTTGCCGGAAACCTAGGGATCGATAACGGATTACTACTGCTGCAATTGAGATCTCTTACATACACGTCGCTATCATCTTGATCATCCGAACATGAAGATGATGAACATCGATGTGAATCGACGGGCCCGGGTGGTG
The DNA here is from genome assembly GCF_002127325.2 of Helianthus annuus. NCBI lineage: Eukaryota > Viridiplantae > Streptophyta > Magnoliopsida > Asterales > Asteraceae > Helianthus > Helianthus annuus. Next base: position 97,211,242 of record NC_035438.2, on the reverse strand, counting down.
CCGGTGGTAGTTTACGGCAGCCGGAGAATGAAAGTCTGCATATGCTCTCGTTCCACAGAAAGATCAAGCAGACCGGCTAAAAAGTTTTGAAATATAATTGGACAAAAATGCCCTTGTTCCCTAGTTCCCCACTTTTTTAGTGTTCCCCAATGAACCCTCCCCTATATATATATATATATATATATATATATATATATATATATATATATATATATATATAGGGGCTGGTTAACATACAAATGCGCTTATCGTACATTACGTACGCTACAATCTCAGCCGTCAGATCATCTTCCCACATTGAAAATCGCATGTTGTTTTTTTGTAACAATTTCGCATGTTGGTTTTTTAACATGCGATTTCTTCAAAATTACCACATGCGAAATTGTTACAAAAACCAACATGCTATTTCATCAAAATTATCACATGCGAAATTGAATTACCACATGCGAAATTGTTACAAAAAAACAACCTGCTATTTCATCAAAATTATCACATGCGAAACTGAATTACCACATGCGAAATTGTTACAAAAAAACAACCTTCTATTTCATCAAAATTATCACATGCGAAATTGAATTAACACATGCGAATTTGTTACAAAAAAACACCTGTTATTTCATCAAAATTTATCACATGCGAAATTATTACAAAAAAAAAACAACATGCGATTTTCATTGCGGGAAGATGATCTGACGGCTGAGATTGTAGCGTACGTAATGTACGATAAGGGAATTTGTACAGTACCCTTTACCTATATATATACAACAACAACAACCATACCCAGTAAATCCCACAAATAGCGATGCTACTCATAGGGTCTGGGGAGGGTGGGATGTAGACAGACCTTGCCTCTATCCCTGGGGGAGAGGCTGCTTCCAGAAGAGACCCCCGACTCCAAAACGAACAGCAAACCAACACATCAAGTCAAAGAATATAGAAAAAAAGTCACCTACACCAAGCTAGTGATCAGATTGACACAGTATAATGTAAATCGTGTATAATAGCATAGAACATCATTCAGGCATGTACACAAGAAGTCAATCACCGGTTAAGTCATTTAAAGAATAAGAAAAACTTAAGTCCTAAAATACACCTAAGACCTTCCTGCAATATCCTCTAGAAGTCCTTAACCCTAATCCTACGCCTCCACGAAGTCCTATCTTGGACCATGTCCTCAGAAAGATGCGACTCTAGTAAATCATGCCTAATATGCTCTTCTCATGTCAGTTTGGGTCGGCCTCTTCCTCTCCTCCCCTCCACAGTAAGAGTTTCCACTACTCTAACTGGTGCTGTCGTTTGCCTCCGCTTCACATGTATATAGGGTTCTAGAGTGAACACTAATGTATTTGTGAATTGAGTGAACAAATCTTGGCCATTGATTTACACACGTGGATGGCTAGGATTTAATCACCAAATCGTAAAATACAGTAGTGTATTTCATCATTAAATCCTGGCCATTGATCTACACACATGTATGGCCAGGATTAGTTCGCTCAGTTCGCAAACTACACTAGTGTTCGCAAACTATATATATATATATATACTAGTGGGAAACCCGCGCGTTGCAACGGAGCCGACAATATGGGCCGAAAACATAATTTAAACCTAAAACATTAAAAAATCATATATACGTCGTGTATGTATATATAATAGTTGGAACGCCCGCGCGTTGCGGCGGGTATCCCGACTAATATATTTCACAGAAAATTATAGTGTCACTAAAACTCGCTTCTTGTTTCCGACATACGTTCCAACCACCTTAAGCCGTTTCAAGATCGAGCCAGCTTCTCAAGACAACCACCTTAAGCCGTTTCAAGAAAATTATAGTGTCACTAAAACTCGCTTCTTGTTTCCGACATATGTTCCAGCTACCTTAAGCCGTTTCATCTATGCTCAGAACAAATCTTTATCCACAATATTCAACCAAATCAAGTCAAATTCATCATATACAAAGAAAATCCAACAAACTGTGAATGAATATTACATCTCATAATAATAGGCTTTTGTATCTATATAACAAAACAGTTCCCCAGAATCCCAAGGTGTCTATTAAAAACACAACTAATACTTAAGTTTTTCGCCCATTTTTAGTACCTTAAAAGCATTAAACTTGCTGCTTTCTTCAACATTTACAGCAAATCACTCATCAAGCTCCCATTTGCCTCTTTAATTTCACAATTATACTTGAGAATTTTGGGTATTGTTTCCATAGAGTCATCTTCCTCGCTTAATTAAATAACTATTCTTGAATAGCATCATGAGCAACCCTGTTACCGAAACAACATCCGCCATAGCTAAAAGTTGAAAATTTTAATTTCACTAATTAAGTTATAAGATAGAAATAAAATAATACGTTCTAATAATTTTCTTGTGCAGCTATGATCATTTAACAAATTTAAGGTTATATTGTTCTCTACCCCAATAAACAGTGTGAGTTGGCAATGTCGCTTCAGTTTAACTAATCTTTATGCGGAATTTATATGAGCGCCTTGATAAATGACCCGTTATTAAAACTATGAAGCAACTAACCAACTGGGAAAGTAAATGATGAGTTATCAAACGTCTTAATAAAACTGACCCGTTTGAAAAGTTAGAAAAACTGACCCGTTTAATTAAACTGATCGTTGGCTTTCATAAAAATGACCACAACTTAATAAAACTGACTCGCTTGACCTGTTTTTGTTCATTTTGAAAGTGTAGACTCAATATTTAACCTTCCCAAAACTGATTGAGACGTGGCTGGTGAAGAGGTTTTTAGAAAGGCTTTTAGGTATGAGTATAAACGTATCACGTACAACAACAGCAAGAATCTTCGAAAATATGCATATTTCAAAAATAAAAATAAAAAAGACCTGCAGAATGAAGCATATTTAAGATTTTTCACTGGGTTGAAGACTTCAAAGTAAACTGAAAATGATTACCTTTCCTCAAATGAACAAAACGACATAAAAACACCAAATTCAAAAGGCCTAAAAGAACAACCGTGTGCCAAAAATGGGAGACGTCTGGTGAAATAAATGTCAAGATCTCTCAAATTAGATTAAAAAATAAGAAAATAACTTATTTGTGCTCTTTTATAATCAAACTTTTGCCAGCCGTTATCAATTGATTATCCAAAATTGAATACTTGCGACCAGGTACCATGATAATCTGTTTCAAAATAACATCAAAACACCCCCGTAAAAGGAGGAAAAAATTTATAAAAAGATACCTTCATCGTTGACAATAGACGTGTCCTCCATCGGCTCAGTCGGAGCTCCAATAGACTGCCGTCCTGAAGGCCCTGGCCTCTGGTTCAACTCTGTAGGTGTTTGTGTCAGGTTGTTCTCTAGGTGTTCATGGTGCAGAATGCCCTTTAGCAACTTGCAACTTCTAGGAAAAACAATGATAATGACAAAACAAATTTTAAGAACAATTACATACGTGAGATGCGTAGGCGTAAACTACAACATACAGAAATGAAGTACATACAAGGCGTAAACTTGCATAAAACCATAAAATTATTAAATGCCCAAAATTATAAAAAGACCAAAATGCCCCTCAACGAAACTGCTTTGGTATGTTTTCATCCATCCAAAGTTATTAGTTTGACCACAATAACATAATTTTTGGTTAATTTACAACTCTAAATGTAACAAAAGCTTTAAACTTGGTTACATTTTACCATTTACAATTTTGGAAAGTCTTTTTCAATGGAACCAGCGTGATCGAAACCACATGATGCTTGAAGTATCTCACTGGCCTTAGTGAACTTACTGAATACTTAATAGCATGATTAGCACAAATTAATCTTTAAACAAACTAACTTACGGTAAAAAAACACTTACTTTTCCGTGATCAACATGACCCATGATAGTGAGAACAGGTGGTCGATGTTGTAAATTATTAAGATCGTCTTCATCCAAAATCTCTTTCTTTTTCGCCATTTCCTCTATTTTAGCCGGACCCACATTAATAACTTCTACATCATACTCTCTACATATCATCTTCACCATTTCTTTATCCAATTTTTGCACCCCGTTAGGCTTAATACCCTTTGCGTAAAGATGGCCGAGAATCTCACCTTCACTAACCGCCAGATTAGATTATACGCTAATTCATCGATTAACATACCATTTCATCAACTTCCATGAGTTCAACTTTAACGGGCTCAGCCTCACGCGCTAACCGCATTCTAACCGCTTTCCTACTCGCTTTACTCCACTTTCTACCCTTTTTTGCACCCGGGATCGCAACGTTAAGCTCGGACGTCTCGTCATCGTGAATTTCATTGTCGTCGTCTTTAGCTTTCGGCCTACGCGCCGCTGCACCGCTTTTCTTTACCAAATTGTCTTTAAATTTTCCAGGAGTGGGGGCCTTTCCGGGTTAAGGTGGTGCCAAAACCGCTTGAGCGATCATAGGGTCAACCGCTGGCCTTTTAGATGCGAATTTATCAATCAGAATTGGCCTTCTTCTCTCTTTCGTTTTTGTACCCGAATCGTCTTCGTCGGTAACAGTGGGCTTTGATCCACAAAACAACATAAATAATCATCAAATTCACCGATGAACTGAAGTACTTAATAAATAAAGGGAAAATCATCAAAAGATGTCGAGCTCCTGTGCGAATTGATTTTGAAGATCATCAGCGGGCCCATTTGAATCTATAAATCCTGACAATTCCGATACAACGTGGTGTAATGCATAAATCACCATTTTCCCAATCTATACAACAAAAAAAGCGAGAGGTAAAGAAAAACATGCACCCGGCCTCCAGTTTCTTGATTTGATTAATGAGAAAATTATGTGCAGAAATTTAAAAAAATTTACGTTTAATTTTTGTTGTTTGGCCCTGTGATTGTTGGGAAGCATACAGAGTTCTGTAAGCGGATGCATTCGCCAAGACTTTCAGGTGAAATAAAGTTGAGTTCAACCTTGGTGCATGACTGTAAAAGGAGGAAATTATATTAGCAAACAAATAATGTTTGAAATACACCAGTGATATCTATACGCTGACCTTCAAGTTTCTAACTTGGTAAGGACAACCAGCTAGTATAAAAACCGCATCACTGAGTTTTTGTTTGAAGGTCCATGGTTCGATTCCTAATCAGCATAAAAAGGATTGATGAATTTGTTACATTACAAGCAATCAAAAACAAGCTTGTTAAAGAAATACCAAATTCCTATTTAAGCTTCCTTTTATGTTCAACATTCAGGTAAAAAGTCCGGTCATGTATAGGGTGAAAAACCTGTAGCGTCACATAAGCTTTTGAACAAATGCATTCCAGTTAATCTAGCAAATTACTACACAAATGATAATGAGTAGATTCGGTGTATGTTTCACCTCTAACAGGTCAAATGGGTAAAAAAAGACAAGTTAAAGAGGAAAAAGCCCAAACGGATTAAACGGGTCAAAATTTTCCCAAAGTGTATTTCTATTTCTAATGCATTAAACCACTTAAATCATTTTATTTCTAACTGTAGGTTATCATTGACATAATAAAACTTTTGTAATCATATACGACATACTAAGTGCCTATAAGAAGAATTAATTTGGACTGGACAGACTATTTCAGGCCAACCACACCCATTTTAACTGATAGAAAAAGCTTACTCATGTTGACCCAAACATGTTATTCAACCAGCCCGACCTACCTATTTCGTCACCTCTAAAACATAGATACAATGGTTCACCCAACAGGCTTGCATCGACAGTAAAGCAGATCTAAAAACATACAAAGGAAAAATAAGACTCCAATTCAGATGACTAAATGATCTCCTATGTTGAACTCACATATCTTCTGGACCCAAATCAGTATCATCAATATTTGTTATGATAACAAGCGACAATGAATCTTGTTGTTGTGTAGAATTACCTGCTCAACTGAAAGACAATCTGATAGGCGACCGACCGGCTATTCGAAACCGCTAGCCGTAGGTACAATCTAACCAAAACCCGCGTTCCAATAGTCGGTCAAAATGGGTGAGTCGGGTTAGGATGGATGCGCACAAATCATGTTGAGTACCCATGCAAACACCCAAGCTCACATGTTAGGCTAGCTTACTTTAATTTTCTAGTATTTTATTTTCTTTTCAATGCATTTCATGTACGTCAGTTATTTTCATTTGAAAAGTGTTTAGTTACTAGCTTTAATATAGGAACATGGGTTGTTAGTTATTTTTATCTTTCCTATATGTAATCGTATTTGCTAAAAGAAGAGGCAGTTTTTTTGGAGTTTATGAAAAAGTTTCTTTGGTTAATTTTCTCATTGGATTATGAGTTGATTAATTATTTCCATGCTAGTTCAAGTTTGGCAACTTGGATGGTGTTCTTGGAGCCTAGATTAGAATCAAGTGGTGTATCTGTATCTTGATTCTCGTTTAGTTTGCCCTAATCGATTTCTTGTGTGGTGTGTCTGTATCACAAGAGACCGTTAGATCTATCCGTTTTGTTTAGAGTTTTAATTTCATAGCCGTTACCGAACCGTTTTTGCTATCATTTGGTATCAGAGCCGAACGATTAATCGTCGACTCTATTTCCGGTTTACCTTCTTGCAAACGCACAAAAAAAAAAAAAAAAAAAAAAACCTTCAAAAAAAAAAATCTCTACTTTTGAGTCCTTATCATTTCTACAAATCAGTTTGTATGGACGCAAGAAAAGGCAGGGAACATGATTTGCAGGCTAGAGTTGAGGCCATAGTACAACAAAATCAAGAATGGAAACAACAACTGCAGTATATGGAACATCAGATAAAGGAACTCAGACATCATATTCTTGGGGATGAACGCTCTAAATTCAGAACTGAAAAGCCGAGAAGAAAGCTTCCCAAATATGTATTTACTTATCTTGCCATGTTAAAGAAAAGAACCACACCCACACACAAAGCTCCGGTTGAGATTGTCGTATCCTCCACTTTTTATGATACGAATGAAATTCCGAAAGAAGAGGTAGCACTGGATCAAGATAAGGAACTCATTGAATCCGAACAAGACAAGGGACCCCGATATGACAAAGACGAAGTTGAGCCCGGCGAAGAAGGGTATTTATTTGTGCCAGAATCTCTTGGTGGAACTACCGTTCATACGGAAGAACCTGTTGTTTATGATACCGGTTCAAATTTACCGATGATTAATGGAGACAGAAGTGAAGGAACCCAAAATGCAGTAAACACAAGTGTGGATGTGGATGGTAAGGGCAAGAAAGATGAAGGTCTCGAGTATGGGATTAATAATCAAAAAGAGAGTAAAATTTTTCAGAAGAAACAAGAGGATGCGGTTACTTGTGAGGAAATTGGTGGACCAGAATATGTGAAAGATATTTTAAGAGATAAATTGGTGATACTACCCTTTCACGGTTCCAAGCTATTTTGTAAAGTTCAATTAACCAAGTTCAAGCTGATGTTGTTGGTTGAAACATACCATTGGTCCATTTCACTACTTGAATACTACATGCATGATCTTCCACAAGAAATACCCCCTAAACCACCACCGATGCGAGATGCAACATTTTGGTGCGGTTGCGATTGGCCCAAGTTTGAGGACAAACTTTTTCGAAGACCGAGAGAATGATAGGCGACCGACCGGCTATTCGAAACCGCTAGCCGTAGGTACAATCTAACCAAAACCCGCGTTCCAATAGTCGGTCAAAATGGGTGAGTCGGGTTAGGATGGATGCGCACAAATCATGTTGAGTACCCATGCAAACACCCAAGCTCACATGTTAGGCTAGCTTACTTTAATTTTCTAGTATTTTATTTTCTTTTCAATGCATTTCATGTACGTCAGTTATTTTCATTTGAAAAGTGTTTAGTTACTAGCTTTAATATAGGAACATGGGTTGTTAGTTATTTTTATCTTTCCTATATGTAATCGTATTTGCTAAAAGAAGAGGCAGTTTTTTTGGAGTTTATGAAAAAGTTTCTTTGGTTAATTTTCTCATTGGATTATGAGTTGATTAATTATTTCCATGCTAGTTCAAGTTTGGCAACTTGGATGGTGTTCTTGGAGCCTAGATTAGAATCAAGTGGTGTATCTGTATCTTGATTCTCGTTTAGTTTGCCCTAATCGATTTCTTGTGTGGTGTGTCTGTATCACAAGAGACCGTTAGATCTATCCGTTTTGTTTAGAGTTTTAATTTCATAGCCGTTACCGAACCGTTTTTGCTATCACAATCAGTATGCCTAAACTCTGCTGTGTGATTTCTTAAATATTCCTCTAATTTAGCTACATCTTGCCTATGAAAAAGATGTTTTAGCATCATTCTTCATGCAAATCTAAGTAGTTGACTTTGACCCGTTAAAATGAATGGGTCGATTTGGGTTGTTTTAAGTATCAAACGGGTTTAAAGAGTTAAAATTATATAATTTAGGAAAAAATAGAACATGTCACCCGTCTAGTGAGTGTTTGGCTTAGCCTATTAAAAGGTGTGTTGGCAAAAATATGCTTGAGAAAAAGGGCAAGCTAAACATATTGTAAGTCCCTCTTAATTAAGCTAACCCAAATACTTTCTATAAATAATCTTTTTTTATGGTGTTCATCATTTGGCATATATTATATAAGAAAAATTATTATTCCTTTGATAATAAGTTACGAACCACTATAATAAAATTATTAGAATCCAAATAATTTGAAGATTACAAAATTACTCTATGTGCATCAAACTGAGGTATGAGAATACCAGCTTTGACTTTCTGAAAGTCACAAAAAGGCATGACTTCTATGTTCCATGTTCCTGTAGTCTTCTTATATGCACAAAAATTAGCAACTAAACTACAAAGAACAAAGCTGATACAAAAACAACAAAAGTAGAAATCTTGATGTAAAATAAACAATCATCAAAACCTACCAAAATTCAATATCAGTTAATCCAAGTGTGAATAAAAAATTAGTCCGGCATTTCATCGAGCAACTTGTATGCATAACTCAAAAACTATATAGAAATGTGAAATATGACTTCGTGCCACCCGATAATCACAACATTAGTCAAGAAATCATGGTGAATCAAAGAAATCATGATAGATCACACCTGTTTTTGAAGAACCACAGCTAACATCACTTAAAAATATGTTTTTTAACTTGAAAAACTAAAAAAGAATGGAACTTTACCAATAATCTGATTGGGATCTTTGAAGGGGTTGTTGATTGCCGTGGAAACCTGGACCTGCAAGGGGGATTTGGACCTGCAAGGGGGATTTGAGAGGACGATTTAATGAGGGTTATGTAGGCTCTTCAGTCGTGATTTAACACTCTTCCGATTGATTGTGAGGGACGTCTAGGTTTCCTGAGGGCAAAGAAGTAATGGATTTGGGGGTTATGAGTATGGGGTTTAGGTGGAATTTACTATTATACCCTTATAGTGTTTTAAAATTTTATATTCTTTACAATTTTACCCTCATAAAACAAGCATTCAATGATTGTACATATTGCATAAAATGATGGACGCCATGTAAAATTACATGTGTGTACATCACTTCTTCTTTTTATAATAGTATAGATATATAGGCAAAGTGTAGGATACAAATCCCCTAATCGTACATTACATACGCGATTGTAGTGGCCGTACACGTGTCCTGATTTGTTTTTCTTTGAGAAGGATAAATCAGACAATTAATTCAATCATCTTTTGAGGGCAAATTTGCCTCTTCATTCAATCAGCGAGAAGTTCGTTACACCAATATCCCGGTAATTATTATTCGAATCAGTTTTAAATTTTTCATAATTCTCAAATTGCAGTTTTCGTTTTTCTGCATTAGGGTTTGATTCAATTGTTTTTTTTCGATGGATCCACAGAGCAGCACCAGACGAAACACAGATCTTGATTTTGAAGAAGCTCGACCGATCGGTGATCATGCTTAATTATCTGCGTTTCAGAGAGTTTCGATTGAGGATGTTTTAAATCCGCAACCTGTAAATCCAAATCCAAATGCAAGTACAAGTGGTGTAAACGAGTGTTCTAATGGTAATTATGTTAATTCAGATATTTAAATTGTTCGTAGACTTGTTTTGTTTAATCGTAGCAATGATTTTGCATTGTTGTATCTGTTTTTGAAGTTTGAATTTTGAGTATATTTTGGTATGAAAGCAACATGTATAAGTTCGCATGTTATGAGTCTTTCAATTCGCATGTGATGTTTATTCTAAATGCGGATTTTCGCATGTTATGGTATAATAAATTGCATGTGTAAAACATATTCATCAAAATCATCATTTTCGCATGTTATGGTTCATACAATTTGCACGTGTTGTTGTTCTTACGATGAAATTATGCAGTTATCAATATATCGCATGTAAGGAGTCCGATAATTCGCATGTGTTTTTTTATTTGATTTATGTAGATGAAAGGGTTTACACTCCGGAGGTTGAAGCATCAGCTACACCTGTGGTTGGAATGCAATTTACCTCTATTGATCAAGCATATGCGTTTTACAAATCATATGCTAAGTTAGCTGGTTTTTCTACTCGGAAGGGTGGTGAAGTACACAGTGGTGGTATAATCAAAACTAAGTATTTTGTTTGTTCTAAAGAGGGTCATAAGCCATTGTGTATTGAAGATCGTTATTCGAAGTCAAAAAAGCAATTCAAATCAAGGAACAGGGGGACCATTAGAACTGGATTATGATTTGCACGGTGGATGGTAGATTATATATAGTAAAGAGATTTGTTGATAGCCATAATCATAAGTTTGTATGTCCACATGATATTCATATGCTGTGAGCGTACAGACAATTGTCAGATGTCCAGGAGGAGATGATATGGGAACTAGACACTTTAAACCTTGGTCCTGTCAAAGCTTTCCATATAATGAGGAAACGTTACGGTGGTTTCGAGAACGTTGGCGCCACGGTTGATGATTGCAAAAATTTTAGGAATCGAATTAACAGCTATATAGGAGAATATGATGCTGACATGGTGATTAATAGGATAACCGACAAAAAAAACAGTATTTAGTTTATTATTCGTTTGAATATTCTGTTGATGATGACAAACGGTTAACTGGTTTGTTCTGGGCTGATGGGTTATGCAAGCGTAACTTTATGGAGTTCGGGGATGTGATATCGTTCGATGCAACTTTCAAGACAAACAGGTAAGTGTTAAATAAAATGTTTTTTATTTATTTTTGCATATTATATGATTTTCCTAAACTTGCAATATCGCATGTTATTATATATTGAACAGTAGGTGTTAATATATCGCATGCTATACTGTATATTTTCGCATGTGATATCTGTCTATTTCGCATGTTTTAAACGTGTACTTCGCATGTGTTTGTTCAGGTACAAGATGGCGTTTGTTCCGTTCACTGGCATTGACAACCACTGTCGAAATGTAACCCTTGGAGCTGGGTTGTAGGCATCGGAGAGCATTGAATCCTATAAATGGCTTCTGAATTCATTCATAAAGTTATTTGGTCGGCAGCCAAAGGTTGTAGTGACGGACCAAGACCCTGCTATGAAACAGGCTATTGAGGAGGTTTTTCCTACCAGCAGACACAGATTGTGCATGTGACACATAATGAAAAAAGTGGCAGATAAGGTATAGCATGCTATATTGTCTTTCGTTAGCCTTTTTATAATATAGATTTTGTTATAGGATGATATAAAAAGCATTTATCGGTATAGGTTGGACACGAGTTGTGCAATAATGATAAGTTTTAAAAGGAGGATGTGCGACATTGTATAGACTGATTCCATTGAGCCTGAAGAATTCGAGAGACAGTGGAAGTTGGTGATGATTGAGTACGGTCTCACTGAAAACAAATGGATTGATGATATGTTTTCGATGAGATACATGTGGATTCCGGCTTTTTACCGGCATGAGCCCATGTCTGGACTCATGCAAACAACTTCGAGATCAGAGAGCGAGAATCATTTTTTTGCCAGGTGGCAAATTCACAACCCACTCTTGTAGAGTTTATGAATCATTTTGACGGTGCAATGGATATCCAAAGATTCAATCATAGAAAGAATGATCATATTTCGAGATATACTGAGCCTAATGATTGGAGCCAAACTACTTTGGAAAAAGATGCTGCTAAGATATACACCAGGTCTGTATTCTTTGATTAAAAAATAGAGATATATGGAACTATTACCGAATGTGACACTTCGGATTTTCCCGGGAAACCTTCTTAATGTAACATTTCGTGTACGTATATTATTAAATGAAATCTATGAATTATCTGTTATTACGTGTTGTATGTGTGTATATTATATGTGAGTTACAAATGAGCCGAGACCCCAAGGACCCGACTCGAGACCACTCCCGGTCTCGAGTCAACAGTGAACGGTTGGGCCGGTTGGGCCGCAACCTCCCCTTAGCCCACTCGGAACCTTTAGGGTGCACCTTTTGGTTATATATAGCCCCAAACCCTCACACTTCCTCCTTTACACTCTCCCTCATTTCACTCTCACACTCCCTACCTCTCACTAAAACCCTAAAACCTTAGATCATCATCAACCTCCTCTCATCTCCTTCTTCTCGGATCAAATCGGTGACCACTAGGAGCTCTCGGATCAACTCTCACACACACCCGTTTAGAAGCTTCATACTCCCCTTGAACCTCGCCAACCGGTTAGTGCCTCTATGATGTTTTGTTGTTGATAAATGATAGCATGAATGATATGATTTAACTAGTGTAGTTGTAAGCTTGATGATGTTCTATATTTGAAATATGTGTGATGTGGATAATCGGCTTACATGTTTTAATTTCGGATATGTGTTAATGAGCTCATGATACCGTGTGGCTAAATGTGATTCAAACCATTGATTCTTGATGTTCATGAAAACCGGCTTGCATATGTGTAGCACCATGATAATCGGATTAGTGTAGAGTTGATTTTGAGATATTAGGTGATGACTTGAAACCATTTGATGGGCATGTTTCAATGTGTTGATTTGTTGTTCATGATTATGATTTGATTTATGCAAAAATCCGGAAATATGATGAACTAGTAGTTAACATGAATATGACTTGATGTTTATATGAAGAACAACTTGAAGATGCTATGAATATGTTATGAACATTTGAAATTGCCATGTTTGATCCATTTTGGTGCTTAGTTAGACAAGAAAACATGTTGGTGGAATGTTATTGGCTAGTACACCAAATCACGATTACACAATTCTATTGGTTAGTACATGTGACAGGTTCTAGAAGGATTTCTGTGCACGTAATTCACGGTTGCGAGTCGGAACCCTTGGTTGCGACTCGAGACCAAAGCATGATGAACCGAGACGGGCTTCAGGGACTCGAGACCGACTAGGTCTCGACTCGAGACAACGTGATCTTGACTCGAGATTCCTGAGATTGCGACTCGCAAGCAGCACACTCGAGACCAAAACATGATCCTTCGAGACCTCCCGGTTGCGACTCGAGACCGTGTATTCTCGAGTCGAGACCACCCTTGTCTCGACTGGGCTGCCTACGTGTTATTGGGCCACAACTTGTTGGGCTATCTGTTGACTGGACTGCATGTGTTCTTGTGACTGTTTGTTTGTGAAAATGCTAGGGCAGGCCCAATGACCCAACTGTTTGAATGTATGCAAGCTAAGTGTGTCTATACGTGTTTGCTATACGTGATTACTTGCACCCCAACTTGACCTATATTTGGTAACCATGCTAGGACGTGGTGACCAACGTGTTTGACCAAGTAAAATATCTACCGAGCAACCCAAGGTGAGTTCACAACCTAAAGCATGCGTTCCCGGTGGTTTGGGAAACGAAACTACAAACAACACTATTCCCTTATGAGGAATACAACTTACTTTTCTTCCCTTGTTATTGGGAACCTTTAGTTAATTACTGTTTATACGGATTGCAACTAACGGCACTAAACGAAACTCTATCACTCAAGTCCCTACTACATAATACCGATTAGTCGCCGGGGCCAGGCGAACGGGTTATTAGTTGATAGCGCTATTTAGGTTTTACCAACCTCACACCGTGCCATGGTATGGGATCGGTCGTGAACTAATGTACTCAGGCATCCGTCAATGATGATAGAACATTGACATCGGGGCATCCTGCGGAAACGCAAACGGTTACCTAGTGTTCGGTATTGGAAAAACAGTTTAGTCGCTAACTTTTAGGGTAGCTCCCCACGGCATGTATAAACGGATAAATTAACTGGTGAAACAAGTTTTTGGTAATTAAAACTGGACAACTAGTGAACTCACTCAGCATTATTGTTGACACCTTACTGCATGCTTTGCAGGTAACCAGTGACTGAGGAGCTGCTGCTTGGGAATGTGTAGTGTTCGTCGAAACCCGTGTGTTGGGTTTTAATTGTCTTGAACCATGAACTATCTTTTAAAACTATTTGGTTTATGATTCCGCTGTTTTGTTTAAACTTACTATTAAACTTAAACTAAGATGTTGCTAACTACTTTAGATAGCAAATACTTTACTATTAACCAATGCTTAGTATAATTGGTGGCTGGATCCTGGTCAGTCACGCCCTCAAGCGGATGTTACTCCGCAGGTGGAATTTGGGGGTGTGACAGATTGGTATCAGAGCCATTGGTTATAGTGAACTTGGTTTTAAAAAGGGGAAAATCTTTTTGAGAAAAACCAGACTATAACCCGTGACTCGTGACGACACTACACTCCAAGTGCAAGGCTCGACCTATCTGACCTCATAGCTCGGACCCATGTTTACTTGCTTATTTGTCTTATGCTTTCTGCTCTACTATACGTACTAGTTTGCCTAATTAGATAGATACGCCTCCCCTCTTCTATCTCATTCTCGCTATGTTACGACATCACACTCATACTATGTTTTCTGGTTATGAAGACAATGAGTGGACGCGGACGAGGAAACGTCAACATGACTTAGGCTCAGTTCACTAATCTGATCAACACGGTGGCTGCAGCTTTCGCAGCTCACCCAGGAGGTAAGCTTGTTGTTTTAGGATGTTTAGATCCTACCGCCACATCGTCTTTTCGCCTCTAAACCTATTCGTATCGCTCCCACAACAGGTCAGCATGCGCCTGTGCAACCACGTGTCTGTACTTTCAAGACCTTCATGGATTGCAAGCCTCTTCCATTCAATGGCACTGAGGGTGCCATAGGTCTTCTGCACTGGATCGAGAAGGTCGAAGCTGTCTTCGCTGTCTGTGAGTGTCCCCCTGCTAATTGGGTGAAGTTTGCTACTGGTACTCTTGAGGGAAGCGCGCTTTCGTGGTGGAAGGCGCAGATTCAAATGCTTGGTTTGGAGACTGCTAATGCTACTGCATGGGAAGATTTCAAGGATATGATCAAGGAAGAGTATTGTCACAGGGATGACATCCACAAACTCGAAGACGAGTACTATGGTCTCAAGATGGTTGGGTCAGAGATTGAGACCTACACCAAGCTGTCCAACGACTATGCTGCTCTTTGCCCAAACATGTCCCGACCCATGTATCGAAGGATCGAATTGTACATCAAGGGCTTAGCCCCAGAAATCAGGAGCCATGTGACCTCGGCCAACCTCACTACAATACAGCCTGTGGTTCGTCTTGCCCATAAACTCACCAACCAGGCTGTGGAGGAAGGCAGGTTGCCCAAAAGGATCAGTGCTGCGGAAGGAACTTCTAGTGATGGCAAACGAAAGTGGGATGGAAATCAGGGCAAAGATGCTAACTCTACTCAGGCCCCAGCTCAGCAAAGGAAAACTGACAACAACAAAGGCACTCAGCAACAGGGTGGCTACCGGGGAAGCTACCCTAAGTGCAACAAGTGTAACAGGCACCACCATGGGGCGTGTAACAAAAGTCAGTGTCAGCGATGCAACAAGATGGGGCATGAAGCCAAGGATTGTAGAAGTCAGTTCCCAGCAAGGCAGAATCAGCAACAGCCCCAACAACAACAGCAGCAGGGAAACAACCGTGGATGTTTTAAATGTGGGACAACAGGGCACATGCGGAAGGATTGCCCTGAACTGAATCAGAATCGCAACAACAATCAGGGAGCTGGGAACAATGAGCAAAACAACAATGCTGGGAATGGTGCGAGGGGAAGAGCTTTTGTGATTGGAGCTGGAGAAGCAAGGAACGACCCCAACGTCGTGGCGGGTAAGTTCCTACTTGATGATCGTTATGTTTCTGTGTTATTTGATTCCGGAGCCGATGCTAGTTATGTATCCCTTCGCATTAGTAAGAAACTTAAGCACCCGCCTGCATTATTAAGTTCTAAGCACATCGTCGAGATAGCTAATGGTAAGAACATCGAGGCCACGCACGTGATCCACGACTGCACTCTAGAATTGTCTGGTCACACGTTTAGTATCGATCTTTTCCCCGTCAAACTTGGAAGCTTCGACGTCGTCATCGGCATGGATTGGTTATCCAAACATCGCGCTGAGATCCTTTGTCAAGAGAAAGCGGTTCGTATTCCTCGTCGTTCTGGCCAACCCCTCATCGTTCAAGGCAACAAAGGTGGAGAAGTCACAGGCATTATCTCGCTTCTGAAAGCCCAGAAGTGTTTACAAAAAGGGTCGAATTCCAAATCGAGCTAGCTCCTGGAACAACACCCATAGCTCGTGCGCCTTATCGTCTAGCCCCTGCAGAACTGAAGGAACTCTCTACGCAACTACAAGAACTATTGGATAAAGGATTTATCCGTCCAAGTTCGTCGCCCTGGGGAGCGCCAGTACTCTTTGTCAAGAAGAAGGATGGCACATTCCGAATGTGCATCGACTATCGTGAGTTGAACAAGGTTACCATCAAGAATCGTTACCCTCTACCGCGCATCGACGACCTGTTCGATCAGTTGCAAGGATCGAGCTACTATTCTAAGATTGACCTGCGATCAGGCTATCATCAGCTGAGAGTTCGTAATGAAGACGTCTCTAAGACTGCGTTCAGGACTCGCTATGGTCATTACGAGTTCCTCGTTATGCCTTTTGGAATGACTAACGCACCTGCGGTTTTCATGGATCTCATGAACCGAGTGTGCAAGCCTTACCTCGACAAATTCGTGATTGTGTTTATCGACGATATCCTGATCTACTCGAAAAGTCAAGAAGAGCATGAGCGACACCTACGCCTTATCCTCGAACTCTTACGCAATGAGCAATTGTACGCCAAGTTCTCGAAGTGTGACTTCTGGCTCCGAGAAGTCCATTTCCTTGGGCACGTGGTCAATAAGGACGGAATTCACGTCGACCCCGCTAAGATCGACTCGATAAAGAATTGGCCTACACCCAAGACTCCAACCGAAGTTCGCCAATTCTTGGGATTGGCAGGATACTACCGCAGATTCATCAAAGGATTCTCAAAGATTGCACAACCCCTCACGACTCTTACTCAGAAAGGCATTGTTTACAAGTGGAATGAAGCTCAGGAGTCGGCCTTTCAAAGGCTAAAGGATAACCTCTGTAGCGCTCCTATTCTCTCGTTGCCTGAGGGCATTGACGACTTTGTGGTTTACTGCGATGCGTCTATCCATGGGCTCGGTTGCGTGTTAATGCAACGCGAGAAAGTTATTGCCTACGCCTCTCGACAACTTAAGATGCATGAAAGGAACTACACTACGCATGATTTGGAATTGGGAGCAGTGATCTTTGCTCTTAAGATATGGAGACATTACCTGTACGGTACCAAGTGCACTATCTACACCGATCACAGGAGTCTCGAGCATATCTTTAGGCAAAAGGAATTGAATATGCGGCAACGTCGATGGGTCGAACTCTTGAATGACTACGAATGCGCTATCAAGTACCATCCGGGCAAGGCCAATGTTGTGGCAGACGCCCTCAGCCGAAAGGACACTATACCAAAGCGCGTGCGAGCATTGCAACTTACCATCCAGTCTAACCTCCCTACCCAGATCCGAAATGCTCAAGTTGAAGCATTGAAACCGGAAAACATCAGGGCTGAGTCTCTGCGAGGATCGAGACAGCGACTAGAACAGAAAGAAGATGGCGCTTACTACGTAACGGGGCGCATTTGGGTCCCACTCTATGGAGACTTGCGTGAACTCGTGATGGACGAAGCCCACAAGTCCCGCTACTCAGTACATCCTGGTTTGGACAAGATGTACCACGACTTGAGGACTACATATTGGTGGCCTGGCATGAAGGCCCACATAGCAACATATGTCAGCAAATGTTTGACTTGCGCAAGAGTCAAGACAGAGTACCAGAAGCCAGCAGGCCTACTCCAACAACCAGAAATCCCGAAATGGAAATGGGAGCAAATTTCCATGGATTTTGTTACAGGGCTACCTAGGTCTCAACGCGGAAATGACACCATTTGGGTGATAGTAGATCGATTGACCAAGTCCGCACACTTTTTGGCTATTAAGGAAACAGACAAGTTTTCTACCTTGGCGGAGATTTACTTAAAGGAAGTAGTTTCGAGGCACGGGGTGCCAACCTCAATTATTTCCGACCGAGACGCTCGTTTTACTTCGGAATTGTGGCAAGCTATGCACAAATCCTTTGGCTCACGTTTGGACATGAGCACCGCTTATCACCCGCAAACGGATGGGCAGTCTGAACGCACCATCCAAACCCTAGAAGACATGCTTAGAGCGTGTGTGATCGATTTTGGCAAGAATTGGGAGAAGCATCTACCGCTAGTGGAATTCTCCTACAACAACAGCTACCACACTAGTATTCAGGCAGCACCTTTCGAGGCATTGTACGGTCGTAAATGCCGGTCACCTCTCTGCTGGGCGGAAGTCGGTGATAGTCAAATCACGGGCCCAGAGATGGTGGTAGATACAACGGAAAAGATTGCCCAGATCAGACAACGCCTGGCGGCAGCTCGTGACCGTCAGAAGAGTTACGCTGATAAGCGTAGGAAACCATTAGAATTCCAGGTCGGTGACCGGGTTCTACTTAAAGTCTCACCCTGGAAGGGTGTGGTTCGCTTTGGTAAACGGGGCAAGCTTAATCCGCGATATATCGGACCATTCGAAATTACCGAGAAAATTGGTAAGGTTGCTTATAGATTGAACCTGCCTGAGGAACTGAGTGCGGTACACAACGTTTTTCACGTATCCAATCTGAAGAAGTGTCTATCAGATGAAACGCTCGTAATTCCTTTCAAGGAACTAACTATTGATGAACAGCTACACTTTACTGAGGAACCGATTGAGATCACGGATCGAGAGATCAAAATCCTCAAACGTAGCCAGATACCTCTTGTACGAGTCCGTTGGAACTCGCGACGTGGCCCAGAGTTTACCTGGGAGCGGGAAGACCAGATGAGGCACAAGTATCCCCAGTTGTTCCCAAACGAAAACCCCAGCACTGAAGCTACAGCCGAATTTCGGGACGAAATTCCAAACTAACGGGGGAATGATGTGACACCCCGTTGAAACATTCTCATTAACACTAGCTTGACAGTGACTGCCTTAACTTTCGGGACGAAAGTTCTTAAAACTTGGGGATAATGTGACACTTTGGATTTTCCCGGGAAACCTTCTTAATGTAATATTTCGTGTACGTATATTATTAAATGAAATCTATGAATTATCTGTTATTACGTGTTGTATGTGTGTATATTATATGTGAGTTACAAATGAGCCGAGACCCCAAGGACCCGACTCGAGACCACTCCCGGTCTCGAGTCAACAGTGAACGGTTGGGCCGGTTGGGCCGCAACCTCCCCTTAGCCCACTCGGAACCTTTAGGGTGCACCTTTTGGTTATATATAGCCCCAAACCCTCACACTTCCTCCTTTACACTCTCCCTCATTTCACTCTCACACTCCCTACCTCTCACTAAAACCCTAAAACCTTAGATCATCATCAACCTCCTCTCATCTCCTTCTTCTCAGATCAAATCGGTGACCACTAGGAGCTCTCGGATCAACTCTCACACACACCCGTTTAGAAGCTTCATACTCCCCTTGAACCTCGCCAACCGGTTAGTGCCTCTATGATGTTTTGTTGTTGATAAATGATAGCATGAATGATATGATTTAACTAGTGTAGTTGTAAGCTTGATGATGTTCTATATTTGAAATATGTGTGATGTGGATAATCGGCTTACATGTTTTAATTTCGGATATGTGTTAATGAGCTCATGATACCGTGTGGCTAAATGTGATTCAAACCATTGATTCTTGATGTTCATGAAAACCGGCTTGCATATGTGTAGCACCATGATAATCGGATTAGTGTAGAGTTGATTTTGAGATATTAGGTGATGACTTGAAACCATTTGATGGGCATGTTTCAATGTGTTGATTTGTTGTTCATGATTATGATTTGATTTATGCAAAAATCCGGAAATATGATGAACTAGTAGTTAACATGAATATGACTTGATGTTTATATGAAGAACAACTTGAAGATGCTATGAATATGTTATGAACATTTGAAATTGCCATGTTTGATCCATTTTGGTGCTTAGTTAGACAAGAAAACATGTTGGTGGAATGTTATTGGCTAGTACACCAAATCACGATTACACAATTCTATTGGTTAGTACATGTGACAGGTTCTAGAAGGATTTCTGTGCACGTAATTCACGGTTGCGAGTCGGAACCCTTGGTTGCGACTCGAGACCAAAGCATGATGAACCGAGACGGGCTTCAGGGACTCGAGACCGACTAGGTCTCGACTCGAGACAACGTGATCTTGACTCGAGACTGGACTCGAGATTCCTGAGATTGCGACTCGCAAGCAGCACACTCGAGACCAAAACATGATCCTTCGAGACCTCCCGGTTGCGACTCGAGACCGTGTATTCTCGAGTCGAGACCACCCTTGTCTCGACTGGGCTGCCTACGTGTTATTGGGCCACAACTTGTTGGGCTATCTGTTGACTGGACTGCATGTGTTCTTGTGACTGTTTGTTTGTGAAAATGCTAGGGCAGGCCCAATGACCCAACTGTTTGAATGTATGCAAGCTAAGTGTGTCTATACGTGTTTGCTATACGTGATTACTTGCACCCCAACTTGACCTATATTTGGTAACCATGCTAGGACGTGGTGACCAACGTGTTTGACCAAGTAAAATATCTACCGAGCAACCCAAGGTGAGTTCACAACCTAAAGCATGCGTTCCCGGTGGTTTGGGAAACGAAACTACAAACAACACTATTCCCTTATGAGGAATACAACTTACTTTTCTTCCCTTGTTATTGGGAACCTTTAGTTAATTACTGTTTATACGGATTGCAACTAACGGCACTAAACGAAACTCTATCACTCAAGTCCCTACTACATAATACCGATTAGTCGCCGGGGCCAGGCGAACGGGTTATTAGTTGATAGCGCTATTTAGGTTTTACCAACCTCACACCGTGCCATGGTATGGGATCGGTCGTGAACTAATGTACTCAGGCATCTGTCAATGATGATAGAACATTGACATCGGGGCATCCTGCGGAAACGCAAACGGTTACCTAGTGTTCGGTATTGGAAAAACAGTTTAGTCGCTAACTTTTGGGGTAGCTCCCCACGGCATGTATAAACGGATAAATTAACTGGTGAAACAAGTTTTTGGTAATTAAAACTGGACAACTAGTGAACTCACTCAGCATTATTGTTGACACCTTACTGCATGCTTTGCAGGTAACCAGTGACTGAGGAGCTGCTGCTTGGGAATGTGTAGTGTTCGTCGAAACCCGTGTGTTGGGTTTTAATTGTCTTGAACCATGAACTATCTTTTAAAACTATTTGGTTTATGCTTCCGCTGTTTTGTTTAAACTTACTATTAAACTTAAACTAAGATGTTGCTAACTACTTTAGATAGCAAATACTTTACTATTAACCAATGCTTAGTATAATTGGTGGCTGGATCCTGGTCAGTCACGCCCTCAAGCGGATGTTACTCCGCAGGTGGAATTTGGGGGTGTGACACCGAATGTCTGCCGATGGACACCAAAATCGAGGGTCCATAGATCAGGATATCGTTGAAAGACTTTAAAGCTCATGGAGATGGTTTATTAGAGGTATTATAGCATATATACTTAAAACATGTGATTTTGAAAACCTACATGCGAATTTCATTTCAGAACATGATTTCGCAATATGCGATTTTGATGTACGCATGCGATTTTAAATTAAATACAATTAGATGATTTTTTAGACGTGCGAAATTGTTAGATTTTAATTTTTAATATATATATTTTTTTGGTGTGGTTCAAGAATCTTGAAAATGATGTAACTGCACAGTGTAGCTGTTTGCATTTTGAGTAGTATGGGTTGCTATGTAAACACATCTATTTTCTTTTCAAGATGTTTGGTGTTAAATAAATACCAAACAAATATGTTATGAAGAGATGAATAAAGGATGTGGTCCCGAATGAACTAAACGTGAAGTTCGATATAAAGGTGGGTGATAAGGATGTGCAACACAAGGCTAAACAGATTGCTCGTGAAATCATCCACACAGGGGAGTATTTGGTTAGCAATTTGATTTCCGACCTTGATCAACTTGTTTTAGTGAGGGATCAAATGAGGCAGCTTAAAGAGAGAGTTGATCAGAGTCGTATAACCAACCAGCTTGATCCAAAGTTTGACCGATTTTCAAAGTTGATTGGTTACCAACAACCAGTAACTAATGCACCTCCTACTGTCCGTGTGCCGGCTGGTATAAGAAACAAAGGTCGTGGCTTGCATAAAAGGAATAAATCCAAGAAGGAACAAATGATAAGCCGCAAAGGAAAAAGGTCAAGGACATGTAGTGTATGCAAGGAAAAAGGTCATGAAATTCGGACTTGCAAGATACTAAAAGGCAAACAACAAGGCAAACAACAAAAGAAGATGAAGGGAATCCAGATTGAAAAAGATCCCAGAGACAAAGACAACAAGGTCGAAGATGATGAAGAGGAAGATGAGTTTGAAGATTACAGTGAAAGTAGTGATGATGGCACTGAAGAAGAAGATTAGTGGGAGGAGGTTTCAGATAAGGAAGATTAATTTTTTTTAATGTACATGCGATTTTACAAGGAAAACATGCGATTTCATACATATGAGTTTGTTTCATACAATCATGCGATTTAGTTTGTAAAAAAGCGATTTCATATGAAAAATCATATAAGTAGGTTACATGCGATTTTCATTTTGTTTTCAATTTACTACATGCGATTTTGAGGAGTTTTTTCCCAAAAAGGTGTTGGTGGAAAAGTTATTTACCAAAATAGTTGATTTGAAAAATAATTATCAAAATAGGTGTTTTGCAATGACTTTTTCTTAAATTGGTGAAGGTGGAAAAAAATATTTACCAAAATGGGTGATTTAAAAAATATTTATTAAAATGATTGTTTTTTCTTATTTCTTTATTATTAACTAATCTATTATATTTTTTTACCTTTTTTTAGTTAACCTAATATGTTTTTAAATTATTTTTCTCCAAACAATTACTCTTTATATTTTATTTACTTTTTAACTAACCAAAATATAATTCTTTTTTTTTCTTAACGCCTTTTTCTTTTATTTCTTTTTACATTTATATAAGCTAAATCACTCTAATATAAAGTTTATTTCTATAATTTTAGAGATGCAAACGAACACTAAAGTAACACCTTCATGTTCATTTATTTAACTTTAATCGAACACAAACATGGTTTTCTTTTTCGTAAACAAGACATGCGTTCATGTTTACATTAACCGAATGAAGTAAATGTTGTTCGTGACCATTAAAAAATAAGTTGATAAATAATAATAACTAGTATTAACCACCCCCGCGTTGCGGCGGGGGCGTGCACTAATGCCACACTACTATCAGCGACCACCGACACTAAAGTTGCGGTGTTAATGCTAATAAATTAAACCGAAACGTAAAACATAGAATAAAATAACTAAGTTGATCTAGGACTTTGACAGTTTCTTCGTAATCTACATATAATATATATCATTACCACTATACAAACCATAATGCACATATTACAACCATCGCATCAATATGTTGCAAATTATATTTATACAAGATTTGGCTAAATTAATTAGATTATTATAAATAATAATAATTTACAAATAAAACAACACAACTTTGAATAGATCAAACCAATTGAATGTGGTAAGATAATGAAAACATTATTTGATTAGGGTACAACCACTTAAGCACAATTTACAACCATACATGCATACAAAACAGATTGAATTTGGTAAGGTAATGAAAGCATTATTATTTTATTAAGGTACAACCACTTAAACACAACTTACAACCTATATTTAATTAATGTACAACTATTAAAGCACAACTTACAACCAAATATACACACAAATGTTTCAAATTAATAGTATAAATAATAATAATAATAATAATAATAATAATAATAATAATAATAATAATAATAATAATAATAATAATAATAATAATAATAAGTATCGAGTTGGCCAATGAAATTACGAACCAATCAATCTTCATAAATATTTTGCCCATTGGTTGTTAATAAAATTTATGTAACTTTAGGAAACACTATATTATGGGTTTTCATTTGAATTGATAATAAACCACGCAGACAATAGTAAATGAAAAATTACCCTCAAAAATATTAAATTAGAACAGTAAATAAGAGGTATTAGTATTTAAAAATTAATGTGCAACTTAAGGAACATTATATGCACACAATGTAACAGATAGCCTATGCATAAAGTATATTACGTATTTTTTTTCTCCCTGTGGATTTAAAAATTACCCTAAAAAAAAAATCAAGTATATTACGTATTTACATTCAACTTGTTTCCCTATGGATTACATTTTTAGACATGTTTTTCTCCAGCTTGGTTCCTTTGTGAGGTGTTTCTAAGTAGTAACTCCGATTTTATGATTACTTGTAGAACAATTTGTTATGGTTATGTATTTTTTTTGTATAATTGAACAATTTTGATAGGTTGATTAAATAAAATAGAAGAATTATAATAGATTAGTTAAAAATAAAGAAATATAGAAAAACACCCATTTTGGTAATTATTTTTTAAATCACCCATTTTGGTAAATAACTTTTCCACCAACACCATTTTAGGAAAAAACTCCGATTTTGAGTTATCTTGTTTTTTTGTGACAAAGATGTCTAAATCATTCATGCGATTTATATTATAACGATGCATAAGATGTATTCAAAACATGTACCCGAAACATAAATATAAAGTAGTTGTTATTGTCTAACACAGCTAAAACCACAAAACAATTAAACAGAAATTTAGTTACTTGAAGCAAAGATTTTTTCACGTTCAACAGAGCTGAACTCCATCTTCTACTTCACAGTGTTTAGTGCATCTTTCAGGAAAGAGAAGGCTAAGTCATCAGCTTGAGACTGTTCCTTTATGTGTTCCAAAGCTGCGTCTCTGAAGCTTGATGGTGGTTCTTCAAGTAGTCTCTCCCACATCTCTTGATTTTTCTTGATTTCTTCAAGAATCTTCCCCTGCACATCAAGAATCAAATGAGAAGAGGTGACATCGGTGCTTATTTCTGTCAACGTGCGAGTTGACAATAGTTCTTTTATGGCAATATTTTTTTTTTTAATTTTTTCTGAATCTTCAGATGCCATTTTTGTGGGTGTGTTGTGTGTGTTTTTGTGTTCTATGTCTTAATATGGAAGGTAGTTATCCTTGGGTATTCTATATTAAAATAGTAAATTTATTATGTAGGTAGGATGGTAAGTTCAGTAGTATTTATGGTAAAATTGATCATTACATGTCAAATTACAGTCACATCGGTAATAAATTCATTATTTTATATAAAATAGTTAATTTTTATTTATTTTAGTTATTAATTCGTAATTTTTTTTTTTACATTTCAGTACAAAGTTACATGAAAGTATTAGCAGCGTTATATTCAAAATCGCATACGATTCCAAAACGAATTCACAAACTATAAGAAATCTCAAAGATTATTAACTTTTTTTGAAATCGCATGTGTATAAATCATGAATTCGCAAACTATAAGAAATCTAAAAAATATTAACTTTTTTTTTGAAATCGCATGTCTATGAATCATGAATTCGCACATCATAAGACATCTTAAACATTATTACCTTTTTTTTAAATCGCATGTGGTAATATATTATTTCGCACACTTTACAAAAAACACAACTTTTCTTTTTGTCTGCAATGTTTTTTCGCACGTTTGATATGTATTTCGCATATTTTTTAATTTTCATCCTGTATCATCTTCTTCGATAGACGGTCTATCGACTTGTTTCATTTCAGAACTTCCAAATTCAGCAGATAATGAAATCACAGAAGGAGTTGGTGAATAAGAATCGATCGATTTTTGATTACTTGTTGGATTTTTGAATACGATTTTGAATAAGAATCTTACGAAATGATTTGTGAGTTTTTGTTTGCTGATTATCAGGGGTTTTGATTTCGCAATGGACGATTTTAACCTTGGCGGTTTCATTTAGTTATTTTAATTTGATTAATTTAATACTTAAACACGTGGTTTAAATGTGATCATCTGACGGTTGTGGTTATAGCGTACATAGTGTACGCTTAGGGGATTTGTATGATAACCGGCCTCTATATATGTTAGTGCATGCGTCTGTCGACTTCGTCTTGTATCGAGTCTTGTTCTTAGAATGTTAGATCAGGGCATGTAGTTCGAGATAGTTGTAATTCCGCTTGAGTGGATAATTCCGTTTGAAAGAGTCTTGCTTGTAATTCCGCACGGAATTAGATTCCGTGTGAAATCTAATTCCGTTTGGAACCTCTTCAAGCGGAATCATGGGCCTATAAATACCCCGTTCAAGCGAAATCATTAGTAACTTTCCGATTTTCAGTGCCGAACTGCTGCCGAAGTGTCGTCTCGTTGTAATCGGTTGTCAAATCAATAATACGACAGTTTAAAGTGTATATCTTGCTGAATTGACCTTAGTACGACTGTTTCCGCCTTTCGTACTGAGTATAAACTCTTCTGATCGACTCGTTCGGGTCAGTAACCGATCCTACAAGTGGTATCAGAGCTCAGGAGGAAGAGTTCATACTAATTCAGCTGCAAATTCTGATTTCTACACCTTCTTTTTCAAATTAAACTTAATTTCACGGTCAAAATGTCTTGATTTTCAAACATCATGTGCGTTTTACTGTTTTAATAAACCCTAGAAAGTTTCAGAACTAAAATCGGCCTATATCTTGATCAATTTGACAATTTTCACATCGAGATGATGACGTCAGCTTAATTCTGCACGAAATTAGGGGGTTAATACGCTTCAGAAGTTAATTTCATTTGAAAGTTCAAACGAAATCAGCTAATTCTGCGCCAAAGTCATAATTTCGTTTGAGTGGTTCATGCGGAATTAGTAATTCCGCTTGAAAGTTCTTATTCCGTTTGATAATCTCGCACGAAATTGTAATTCCGTTTGAAAAAGTGCAACCTCAAACGAAATTAGGGTAATTCCGTTTCAAAGTGGTAATCTCGTTTGGACTGTGTAATTTCATTTGAAACTGATCTCGTTTTGAGAGTAATTCCGTTTGAACAGGACAGTTTCGTGAACTTTGAAATTCCGAAACATGGAAGAGGAATTTTATAATGCCTTTGCTACCCCGATTACAATTACTCAGCAGACAATGTTGGAAAACGAAACAGGGACGATGCAAAAACCACCTAAGCTCATGAACATTGAGGAGTATAAAGGTTGGGAAGGACGGTTTGAAAACCGGGTTCAAGCAAATTATTTGGATGCTTGGGAATGTGTAGAAACGAAATATGTTAGACCGACGAATGACGACGAAGAGGAAATTGCAATTAAAGATATGAGTGTTGATGATAGAAATAAATACAAAAATGAGAAAATGATGTTAAGTCTTCTACAACAAGCTGTGAAAGAAGATATCTTGGTTTTATTGCAACATAATGGAAGTGCTTACTCGATTTGGAAAGCTCTAAAATCAAAGTTTGTCGGTAGTCAAGAGATGGTTAAAAACAAAAGGTCGTTTTTAAAGAAAGAGTTTGATCTGTTTCGTGGGTTGAAAAATGAGAGTACAAAGCAAATAATTGAAAGATATTGCAATTTGTTGATAAACATGAGGAGGGTGAGCATCAATAAAGATAATGAGGAGCTGATTGAAAAGCTAGCTGATGCATTGCCACACGAGACTTGGGGCACATATCTCATGATGTTAAGGAACAAGAAAGGATTTAGCAATCTGACTCTGAGCAAGTTCATTGAAAAGATTGAAGCTCAGGAGATGGAACAGAGAAAGATTTCAAGAATGAAAGATTTTGATGGTGAACAAGACATTGGGCTATATTACAAAGCAGGGTTGAATGACAAAACCACCAACATGTCGCCAAAGGTTGAGACAGCATTCAATGCAAATAATTCATCTGGAAGTTCATCCAAAGGATCAAACAGCAACACAAGTTTCTCATCATTTCCATCATTTGATCCAAACTTGTCTACAACAAAGAATGGCAGAAAGTTACAGTGCAATATTGTACTAAATCTTGAGAATGATCAGGATTATTCTGAAGAAGTTGCAAAAAGCCACATGTCTTTGTTGGGAACTGTGTTGGAGTCTTACGGAAGCTTAGTGGCAGGTCGAATCGGGAATCCAATGCTTACAAAAGAAGATTACAATAAAATCGATGTTGAAGAGATGGAATTGATGGATATAAAATGGTGTTTGGTGAGTGTATTGAGACGAGCTGAGAAATTCAAACAAATCACAGGAAGAGATGACTTCCGTGATGCATTTGTTTCTAATTTGGGTTTTGATAAATCTAAAGTCACTTGTTTTCGTTGCAGGGAAAAAGGACACTTCAAAAGGGAGTGCACTAATCACGAATAGGGCTGTTCACGAGCCGAGCCGAACCGAGTGGACCTTTGCTCGTGCTTGGCTCGTTTACAAAGCGAACCGAGCGGAGCGGCTCATTTAAAACCGAGCATCAAATCAAGCGATCATTTTTCGAGCAGTAAAAATTCCGAGCGAGCGTCGAGCGAAGTTCGAGCGATTTGGACAACCGTGTCGCCCAATTTAAATTTGCTGAGAGAGATAGTGACAATGTTGGGTCTCAAGTTTTTATGTCTTTAAAAACATGCACATTTCATGGCATAATATTTTTCTTATGAATAATAATGTTGTGGCTGACGAGACGATGATCATATTGTACGAACAATTACGTTGATAGCAGGAGATGATCGACTTAGGGCAACGACGTGAAAAATTGAGGCGATGAACAGAATTCGTTTATCGATTTAGGGTTTAACATTTAGTTTTGATTTTAATTTTTTATTGGCATGGTTGAGCTAGTACGTATAGATATAGTTGTAAATTTGTATACAGTTGACCAAAATCTAATAGATTGGTACATATAAAACTATAAATTTAATTAATATTTAAGTATATATGTATGTGTAAGTGTGTATATATATAGGTGTATGTGTGTATATATATGTATAATTTATATTTGTGTATATACATGTTTATAGATGTATATGTATATGTATATGTATATGTATATGTATATGTATATGTATATGTATATACTAATTAAAATAATAATCCGAGCCGAACCGAGCCGAACGGACCTTTGCTTATGCTTGGCTCGTTTACAAACCGAACCGAGCAGAGCAGCTCGTTTACAACCGAGCCTCAAATCGAACGAGCATTTTCCGAGCAATTTCCGAACGAGCGTCGAGCGAGCGACGAGCGGCGAGCGATTTGAACGGCCCTAATCACGAAGCAAGTGGAGCTCAAAATCCGTTCAACAACAATGATTACTACCGAAAGTCCATTTATCATTAAGTTGCTCAACATCTACAAGAACCACAAGTAGCACATGGTAGAAAAATAATAAAGGAATCTTCAAAGAGAGCATGTTTGGTGAATCAAGATGATCAAAAAGCTTCAACAGGTTTCAATTGGGACAAATATGTTTCAGCTGATGGTAAAGCATGTTTGATAGACCAAGACGATGAAAAGTTACCTGAAGGTTTTAGCTGGGAGAATTTCAGTTGAGACGATTATGATCCTAACAAAACTTCAATCACAAAGTTTTTGTTGCTCGAATTGAAGAAGACAGTGATGATGGTAATGAGTATTATGCAAGAAGGATGGCAAAGCACTTGAAGATGATGGAAGAAAGTGATAGTGAAGATGAAAAAATTAAAAAGAATAAGAAGAAAGTTAAAACACCTGTCAGCAGTGATGATGAAGCTGTTCCGGTGATCAGAAGAAAAGTGAAAGAAGTTCCAGCTTTCAAGATTGATGAAGAAGCTGATGCAAGAAAGATTCCAGTAGATTGTGAAACCTGTGAGATTATAAAGAAGAAAAACAGTGAACTGATTAACAATCTGAACAGGTTGAAAGAATCTTATGATGTGCTGAACAAAGCCATGAATATGTACAATGAAACAACCGAAGAACAGGCAACATCAATGAAGACACTTCAAGGAGCTTTCATGATAAAGCAGAAAGTAGTGAACAATTACATAGAGAAGTGTGCTGTGCTAGAACAAAAACTGGAAACTCAAAGAATTGAAACAGAAAGAGTTAATCGTTTGTTAAAAAGTTACTCATGTACTTCTTATGTCATTGACAGGATTTATCCAAATATGGAGGGCATGAAGGCATTTGAGGATGATGAGGTAACTGAAGAACAGAAGGCATCTGAAGAAAAGACTCCTGAAAAGAAGAATGAAAAGAAAAAGGATACTGAATTTAAGACATCTGGTAAGAAACAAGGTGCCAGTTACAACAAGTGTCCACCCCCGCTTGAAAATGGATATTCTCCGAGAAATCCAAATTCGGAGAGAGTCGAAAAGGCAACAAATTTAAAGTGGGAGTCGGAGTCTTCAGTTAACTTGCTAGAAAATATTGATGTCACTTTTACATCGTCTGACACTGATCAACAATCTCAATTGATGAAGAAAGTGGTGGATCATGTGTTAGATAACGATGAAACTGAGGAGTCAAAGTCGGAGTCTATGTCAGAGTCAAAGTCCGAGTCCAGCACTCCGAGTAAAACCGAAAAACAGGGCAAAAGAGTTTATAATAAAGAATTTCTATTATCAAAATCTAATTTGGATGATGAAACGTTTAAAGTTGCATATACATTGAATGATTCTGACAAATTATATTCTGATGAGGAATTTCCAATAAGAGGTGTCAAAACTGAACTGATAAAAAAGGTTTTCAAACTAACAGAAATTAATATTTCTGAAATAAAAGATATAAATCTTACTGATAAACCTAAAAAATACACCTCAAGAGTTCAACAAAGAGAAAACAAGAAAAAGGGTTACAGTTCTGGTTCAGGTTATCAAAAGAAACCAAACCATAACGAAAATTTCAAAAAGAAAGGATTGGGTTTTATTCCACCAGAAAATTATAAAAGTGAAAAATATGTTTGAGATTTTAAATCAAAAATGGTATTTTTCAGGGACAAGTGCTGAAGAAGAACAAAAGAGTCCTTTTTGGAAGCAATCAAATAGAGAATTCCTTGCTAAGAAGCAAGAAGAAATGAAGTTTGCTGATCAGAAGAAAGAAACGAGAACCTGTTTCCAATGCAACACAGTTGGACATATTGCCAGGGAGTGTTCTAAGGCAATACAATCAAAACAGGGAGTATCTCGTAAACTGAAAGAAAAAGTTGTTGAGTTTGAACCACCAATTGAAAGACACTTCAAGGAGCTTTCATGATAAAGCAGAAAGTAGTGAACAATTACATAGAGAAGTGTGTTGTGCTAGAACAAAAACTGGAAACTCAAAGAATTGAAACAGAAAGAGTTAATCTTTTGTTAAAAAGTTACTCATGTACTTCTTATGTCATTGACATGATTTATCCAACTGTGGAAGGCATGAAGGCATTTGAGGATGATGAGGTAATTGAAGAACAGAAGGCATCTGAAGAAAAGACTCCTGAAAAGAAGAATGAAAAGAAAAAGGATACTGAATTGAAGACATCTGGTAAGAAACAAGGTGCCAGTTACAACAAGTGTCCACCCCCGCTTGAAAATGGATATTCTCCGAGAAATCCAAATTTAGAGAGAGTCGAAAAGGCAACAAATTTAAAGTGGGAGTCGGAATCTTCAGTTAACTTGCCAGAAAATATTGATGTCACTTTTACATCGTCTGACACTGATCAACAATCTCAATTGATGAAGAAAGTGGTGGATCATGTGTTAGATAACGATGAAACTGAGGAGTCAAAGTCGGAGTCTATGTCAGAGTCAAAGTCTGAGTCCAGCACTCCGAGTAAAACCGAAAAACAGGGCAAAAGAGTTTATAATAAAGAATTTCTATTATCAAAATCTAATTTGGATGACGAAGCATTTAAAGTTGCATATACTTTGAATGATTCTGACAAATTATATTCTGATGAGGAATTTCCAATAAGAGGTGTCAAAACTGAACTGATCAAAAAGGTTTTCAAACTAATAGAAATTAATATTTCTGAAATAAAAGATATAAATCTTACTGATAAACCTAAAAAATACACCTCAAGAATTCACCAAAGAGAAAACAAGAAAAAGGGTTACAGTTCTGGTTCAGGTTATCGAAAGAAACCAAACCATAACGGAAATTTCAAAAAGAAAGGATTGGGTTTTATTCCACCAGAAAATTATAAAAATGAAAAATATGTTCGAGATTTTAAATCAAAGATGGTATTTATTTCAGGGACAAGTGCTGAAGAAGAACAAAAGAGTCCTTTCTGGAAGCAATCAAATAGACAATTCCTTGCTAAGAAGCAAGAAGAAGTGAAGTTTGCTGATCAGAAGAAAGAAACGAGAACCTGTTTCCAATGCAACACAGTTGGGCATATTGCCAGGGAGTGTTCTAAGGCAATACAATCAAAACAGGGAGTATCTCGTAAACTGAAAGAAAAAAGTTGTTGAGTTTGAACCACCAATTGAAAGATCTAAAATTTTCAAAAATTCAAAATTTGAAATTGGTGAATGTTCAAACAGGTTTTACAAGAGAAGAGCAAATCCTGACAACCAAAAGTGGGTTGTTAAGAAATCTGACAATGAGTCTAGCAATGATTCTAATGCATCAAAATCAGAGGAGTTATCTTCTGGCGATGAATCTGATTCCACAAAGTCAGATGAGCCACAGGTTGAGGAAAAAGGTGAAAAATCAGTGCCGACTGTGGATGATGTGAATTTTCCACCACTTCGGGCCGAAAATTTTAAGAAGAAAATTGGTAATGTTGAAATTTCAAACCAATTTTATTCTGATAAAAAGGTTTTTGATGTTGAAAAGGCTTTTAACCCCAAAGTGAAACACATTTTTGGAAAAATGATTGACAGAAAAGTCAAAGGGGTTAAAGAGTTCTACGAGAAAAAAGTTGGAAGGTAAGAAACCGAGTGTTGGTAACTTGGTAACACCAAAGGCTGGTCAGGCTTGGGTGGATATATACTTTGAATAAAAAACCTGACTTGCCGGAGCTCCCAGGTTGGTAAGCGAGGATCATGAATCGGCACATTTCTTGAGAAATTCACTTCGGTGATATTTCGATCTATAAAGTGGTTAATTAGGGACATTAATTTGTATCTGATTTCCTACAAGTGGTTGATGTTGGTATTATTGGGAAATGTTAAACTTTTATAAGTGGTTAAAAGTGAACAATGTGATGATGAACCCCTAACCTTCAAGTGGTTAAAACAAAACTTATTTTCTGGAAAAGCCATTTTGATTAAAACAAACTTAAGTGTTTTGAAATCTTTATGGGAAAATAGTTTGTTGAGAGGGGGAGTTCTGATTGTTTACGCCAAGAGGATGGAGATTTGATGTGATTCGATATCAGTTGTCACTTGATTTGTACAGTTTGTTTTCAATTTTTCTTCAATGTGTTTGAATTTTAGGGGGAGTAATTTTTCAGAAAATCCAAAAACATTAGAAAATTTGAAAAAATCAAAAACATGATAAAATTCAAAAACGAGTTATGTTGTAGAAAAGAGGAAATGATAGTACATCAGTGGGCTATCACAACACGCTAAAGATATGGAATGTTTAATGTGATAAACGGACTCACTGTGGATGTGTCAGTAGGTTTTTACACATTTAGTAGTTTGTTTTCGAGATATAAACTTAAATTTCAAACTTGCTTATCTCGTGGGGAACATTTCTTGGATATATGGGTAACCCCCGAAATCTTGTTTGAAAGGTCCCTCTTTCTGAGATACTAGGTCTTTATGCTTAGTGATTACTGGGGTATTATCCCGGGACTTCTAATTTTGCGGAAGCAATGGCCTAGTCCCCGTATGATACTTTCTGCTTTTGCTTGAAAAATAGCGCCGCCCTCAGCATAAAAATGATGAAACATTGAAAAATGCTAATCATGTGCTGTTGAAGAAAAGATCCTCTAAAGGGGACACACCAAAAGACGAGCCGTCATCTCTCTGCTGGACGGAAGTTCTGACCTGAGCTCTCACGGTTTTGCATTTAACCCCTTACAGATATCATCTAGGTATACTCACCTGTAAGACTGAATATTGGGATCTGGATACGGGAGTATATTCAAGTGATGGGACACGCAAATAAGTTTAAGTCATTAAAACATTAATCTCGTATCTCGAAATAGTTGAACTTTGTGTGAAAATTTAAGTGGATCAGTATACTGACAATCTAAGTGAATTGTTTAGAACTTATAATGTCTAAAGCTTAACGGTGTTAGTGATTTGTCTTAGAAACTGATATGATCCTCTTTCACAAACTCACAAAAATAATGTCTGTAAATATTTATTTACTTCATTTCATCTATTAAAAAATCCAAAAAGATTTTAGTGTGTTTTAGCATAATCTTTTGAAAATTCAAAAAGATTTTTTGACAACTGATGTTGAAGAGCTGATTTTCAAAATTTCGAGTGCTAAACATGATGATCATTTTGAGGGGGAGTTTGTGAAAGATGTGAGAAAAGATTTTGGATTGTTGTTCTGCAAGTGGTCATCTGAAATATTAAAATGTTAAATCATTCTATTTCTGCAATTGGTTTATCAAATTTTAAATTTATAAATCTTATTTTGAGGAAGAGGATGTGCAGGATAGACTGGACTCTGATTCTGAGTAGAGAGCCAGGTTCCGATCCTGATACTATCAATGCTGGTGAACTTAAAGAATCAAACGATCTGATCAAGAGAATTAGAGAGAAGCAAGAGCCAGATTGAGATTCTGGGATTGACAAGAGAAGAGAGAAGATTTGAGGATACTTTACAATGTCAGATACTTCAAAAGAAGAGCCCGAAGACTGATAAAGACTGAAGATGTTGAACACTCGACACTTAAGACTCCTCAACATTCGAGGGGGAGTCTGTTAGTGCATGCGTCTGTCGACTTCGTCTTGTATCGAGTCTTGTTCTTAGAATGTTAGATCAGGGCACGTAGTTCGAGATAGTTGTAATTCTGCTTGAGTGGATAATTCCGCTTGAAAGAGTCTTGCTTGTAATTCCGCACGGAATTAGATTCCGTGTGAAATCTAATTCCGTTTGGAACCTCTTCAAGCGGAATCATGGGCCTATAAATACCCCGTTCAAGCGAAATCATTAGTAACTTTCCGGTTTTCAGTGCCGAAGTGTCGTCTTGTTGTAATCTGTTGTCAAATCAATAATACGACAATTTAAAGTGTATATCTTGCTGAATTGACCTCAGTACGACTGTTTCCGCCTTTCGTACTGAGTATAAACTCTTCTGATCGACTCGTTCGGGTCAGTAACTGATCCTACAATATATATATATATATATATATATATATAATACAACGATATTTTTTACTGGTGCAAAGAGAAAGATGAAGTCATCTAGTATTCCACAAGAGAAGACAAAATTTGTAAGTGCTTTAAAAAGTAATGACTCTAGTGTTGATTTCCCCCATTGTCATATGTATGGAATGAATCATATTGATGTGTAGGTTAGAATCAGTTATCCGTTTCAAATTTGGCATGTTGAGCCATGCAAGCGCATAATGCTCAAGTGTGATATGTGGCTGATTTAGTCGTTAGGAACCCCATGCTGATATCTAGGAGTGGAGGTTAAGCGATACAATGTCAACATGACTGATAAGTATGTGAAGAAAGCTAAAATTGTGGTTGAGGAAGTTATAGTCATCCAATATTGTGACATGTGTTATTGATCAACTCTATTCCCACAAATATTTTGTTTGATATTCTTTCTTGAATTTGTTAAATGCATTGGTATTTCGTTTCTCTTAGAGCTAAGTTGTAATTTTTACGGTGCTCAACATTTATTCAAATTGACAATTGAAGGTTGGTGGTGAATCTTAGAATACTACTTTATTTCTATGTAATCACAAGAATTTGAAGTTGGATTCGCATGGATTTGTTGTTTTATTTTAATACCAATAATTGTACTCGTGTAAGTTGATTAAGGTCTTGTTTTATTTTAATACCAATATTGTACTCATGTAAGTTGATCAAGTTCAAGTTATTATCATCATCTGAGTATGGAGGAGGATGACATTTCTATGAACGTTGAGGTATGATAATTACAATTTTCTCACTGTATCATTTGGAATAACAAACCGGTGGGCATCATTTATAAATTTGATAAAATCCATTAGAAAAATAATATACCCACCAAGAATTTTTTTATATAGTAGACTTTATAGTTATTGTGTTATTCTTAACTAGGTTAGAAACTTGTGTATTATACGGCTTCACAAATGAAATATTAAATTATTAGTAATAAAGATTTGGGAATTATAATTCGATATTATAAGGTAAGATATGATTTAAATTACGTATAAATAAGTACTTTAAACAATAAAGCAATAATATTGAAAATGAAAAGCGATAATTATAATTCATAAATGTGTTCCATAAGTTACTAACATAAAATATGATTTAAATTACTTATAAGTAAATACTTTAAACAACAAAGCAATAATATTGAAAATGAAAAGCGATAATTATAATTCATAAATGTGTTCCTTAAGTAATTAACTAAACTATAACTAATAAATAATTAACTGGTTGTGCTACATGTCATAATTCTGAGAGCCCAAATTTTCTGCCTGCTTCTATTATTTTTGTCACACCCTCAAAATCACAAGCGGAGTCTCACCGCGAGGCGTGTGATGACCAGAATCATACCACCAATCATACTGAACGATAAGTAAAATAAAGTAAAACCATCACATTCCAAACGTTTAGTGTTCACGAAAACAATATCCCAAAACCAAGTTTAAGTGTTAGCGGAAGCATAAAGTTTAAAACCCATAAAGTAGTTTAAAAATCATAATGTTTATTAGTAGGAACCCAACAATTGGTTTCCTGCCACAACGTCCACTCCTCGTGCAAGCTCCAGCCATGTACCTAATGACCTGCAAAGCATGCAGTACTATGTCAACATAAAGTTGGCGAGTTCACAGTTGTTCCGTTTAAGTGTTGTTCCAAAAATCCATAAGTTGTTAAGTTCCTTTGTTCTTTATAAAAACATGCCATAGGGAGCTACCCCACTGTTTTAAACTACTAGACCCGTTACCATACCGACTACTGACTATAGTATGTTTAATGGCCCATGTCAATGTCAATGTCAATGTCAATGTCAATCATCATTGACCAAGTGCCCAAGTATATTAGTCCACTCCCATCCTCTGCGGCACGATGTAAGGCTTGTCAAACGTAATAGTGCTATTTAACTAATACCCCGTTCGCCATTGGCCCGGTGATTAAGTCGGTATAAAAATGAGTAGGGACTTTCAGATAGAGTTGTTGTCTAGTATGCTTAAGACATGTATTATAACGGTTGTCGTCCTTCACCAGGAGGACGGGTTGTACGTATTCTACCCAAGGAGAATACGCTGGTTGCGTCCCAGCCAAGGGGGATAGTTGTTTTTTGACCCATTCCCAAACCACCGAGAATTTCATGCTTTTATAAAAAGTGTGAACTCACCTTAGATTAGCTTGGCAGATAATGGTCACTTGAGCTAATGTGGTCAACCATGTTCGAGTACAAGATTGAATTGGAAGAGCTTCGAGAGAGAGAGTATCCGGCCATCGTCTTTGAAGGAAGGGGGGGGGGCTGCCGTCGGTTCCAACGAAGAAGGAGAAGGGAATGTGGTTTGGTGTATTTTGTGTTTTTGAGTATTATGGGAGTTGCACATCAAACCCTTGGTGTTATGCGAAAACAATAAGGAGCGGGCCCAACTTTGGGCTGTATTCGAGCTGGGTACTACGACCCAGTGGAGTCGGATTTGGGCTGAGGACTAATGCAAGGAGTGTGCGGTCGCGAGTAGAGTGTGCGACCCGAAGATAGTGTGCTACCCGAAGATGCTGTGCGACCAAGTACTTATAAAACAAACAACATTTAACATAGAACAAATCACACATTTATAACATTCAATCCAATTCATTCATTTCAACACAAACACTTAATACAACGTAACACAAAGCATGAAAGGAAACTAGTACAGGACTCTTGAAAGTACGAGTTGTCACAATTTCACTCCTTCGTATCCTATCTCTTAGTTTTTGTTAATACATCTTATCTCATAATATTCCCAAATCTTCTTTACAAATTATTTAATATCACTTTGTTTAACTCATATAATAAACAGGTTTCTTACCTAGTAATTTAATATGTATT
Source organism: Helianthus annuus (assembly GCF_002127325.2). Taxonomy (NCBI): domain Eukaryota; kingdom Viridiplantae; phylum Streptophyta; class Magnoliopsida; order Asterales; family Asteraceae; genus Helianthus; species Helianthus annuus. Next base: position 97,172,830 of record NC_035438.2, on the reverse strand, counting down.
TTGTCACAACCCCCGACCACACCCTAGACAGGAGCCGTGAACAGTCAAGTGGTACTGGTGGTTGTTTCGAAAATATTGCAACACAAAATTTCATCAGGAACATGAGTTACGAAAAATATCAGAGTTTTAGAAACACCGGAATTTTATTTATAACCAATGGGAATAAAACCCATGTTTTACAAATGTATCTTTTAATAGGGGATAAACCCGAAAGCAAAGTTTCTTAACTTTCATTGATAAAATAAGCCACTTCTTTAAGCCTTTCGTTGCTGTATCACAACTCTTATTCCGATCTACTGTAATAACCTGAAACACGTTTAAAAACATTTGATCAACAGGAAATACTGGTGAGTTCATTTATTTATATAAAAACACATTATTATAACTACAACATTAAGAGTTTTTACATTTGTCTATATCTTTCAATTACTCAAATCAGTATTTGTCACCTATCTAATTAGGTGGCTGTGGTCATTGTCAAACCCTCAAATTCCACTAGCGGAGTACTACCGCGAGGCGTGACTGGTCGAATCATGCCACCAATCATATTGAACAATTTAAGATAGATATATAAAATCAAGCATTCACCACTAATATGATTAGTGACAAAACATTCAAAGTTTATAACATAGTTTAAGTTGCTAGCGGAAGCATATGGTCTAAGGTCTCAACAATAGTTTAAAAACAATTTATTTAAATAAGAACCCAAAAACGGTTCTAGATAGCCACTACACTCCTCCATGCAAACTCTAGTGCAGCACCTAAGGACCTGCAAAGCATTCAGTAGTATTTCAACATAAAGTTGGTGAGTTCACGGTTTTAAAAAGGTTTACTCGATTTATCCGAAAACAACAGTTATTAATTTTTACCAGGTTATAAAACATGTCATGGGAGCTATCTCATTGTTAAGCTACTAAACCGTGTGGTACCGAAACTGTGATAGTAGAGTTGTTTGGCCCAGATCAATGTCTATCATCATTGATCAGTTTTAAGGCATAATAGTTCACTCCTGGCCTCTAAGGCCCGGTGTGAGGTTTGTCAAACCTAATAGCGCTATCAACTAATATCTCGTTCGCCATGCCAAACTACTAATAGGTATAAGTGTATGGGGACTTAATGATAGAGTTTTGTTTAGTCCGCTAAAGACATGAATTATAGGTATTATTTAGTTACTATTCCGTTCCCCTGGAATATTAGGTTCCCAATCCACCGAGAATACATGCTTTTAGGGTTAGTGTGAACTCACCTTTGGTTTGCTCGGTAGGTAAATTATTTGTCCTAAGTTGGTCAACCACGTCCTATCATGGTTACCAATATTAGGCTCATGTACAAGCAAGTCACGTATTCTATACACGTATTTATCAAGTGGTTTGCATATAACACATTCATTATATTATACATATGTCATATCAATCAAATGTTGAAACACAGATATACAAACAAGACTTCACAGACGGAACAATGTTGTGTGCGGCCCAACAAATGTTAATATGAGGCCCAATGTGATATACGGCCCAAGTGAGTGTGCGGCCCATTGTCTAGTGTGCGGCACACGTAGGTGTGTGCGGCCACCTGACAATGTGCAGTCATGTATAAATAGGTTGTACTCTGTGCATTTGTGACTGTACATTCAGAATGTGCGGTCTTTAGTGTGCGACCTGCATAAGTTGTCCGTACAATGTGCAGATAAGGTTTGTATGTAGGGATGTGCGGTTCTAAGGAGTGTGTGACACGGCTTAGTACCCTTGTACGTTGTGCAATAGTGGTTGCACATGTAGGAGTGTGCGTCCACCTGAGTGTACATTTGGGAGTGTGCGGTGTCAGTTTAATCCTGCCGTAGACTACTGATTTAGCACAGATATCCAATCAGTTTTACAAGAATCAAACAAACAAGATTCACAATCCTAATACCCTTTTTATCGGGCATAAGCAGATCTATTAACATTTATTAGCTAACCTTTTGAACAAACAGTGCACATTAACCAACAACACATTCGTTAAAGTAGACTTAAATTCATATATCATCCAAATCAAATTCTCATGCAGATTATAACACTCGTTCTAGATCTGGAGCTTACTATTTCTAACAATCACCTAGCAAGTACCACATAGTTCTAGGTTTAATTCCATAAACAATCATTAGAAGAATTCATGAATTTGCATCATCATCCAAAAGCCTGTATCTTACAAAATCATAAACACTTTGCTCATTACACCCTAGTTCACCTAACATTATCAAGAATGTTTTCAAATCATGTTATCACGAGATTGTCATCAAGCATATATTTCAAGAATCAAAACAATGACTTTTAACATTAATAATAATACAACTCATTTAGTGATGATTTTGTGAAGAAGAACACAAGTATAAGCACTATAATCTCACTTACCTGGAAATAGAAGTTAGTGGATAAGACTAGGAAAGAGATCTTCAAGAAAAAGGAAAGCATGGAGGGGAAAACTGCTTGAATATAACAAATGATAAAAAGGAATGTTTGTTGAATCAGGAAAGAATGTTTCCTGGAAAAGGCAGTGGCTGCCGTCACATCAAGGAAAAGGTCCTCAGTTTAAGGGCAACTATTGTATTTATACTGATGAGAGGGGCCGAATTTGGGGGTGTGCGGTCCAACAATACCCTTTTTGGGCCTAGCTGGCCTATCCGAAGGGGGTGTGCGGCTGAGTGTGCGAGCTTGCAAGATGCCGCACACACATATGTGATACGTGGTCGAAAACCAGTGATCGTTTATTCTTAAGTTGATGTTTTTACGTAGCTTTTAATCTTGAATAACCTACATTTAATGGGATTTGTGTTTTACAGGTCTAAAAGAGTTTAAAGAGCTAATCGGGAGCTAAACGGAGCACCGGGACGCGAATCGGGTCAACCGGGATCAAGAAATGAAAAACAGAAAACAAGTTGGTGTTAACCATGAAGATTGGATGTGTTATAGGGAATGTTATGTCACACCCTCGACCACGTAAAACAACAAATCGTGGTGGAAATGTCGGGGAGTGTTGTAGCAGAATCATTGTTTCATAACACATGGAAATTGAAATTTTGTTTTATTGATTATAAGCAGTTACAATGTCTTAACAAACAAAGAATCATAACATAATTAACTAGTCTTGCGTCTTTTAGTGTCACTAAGGCCCAAGTCCGCCTAAGTGTATCTTGATCAATCCTATGCATCATTTCCTGAAAACACATGTGAAAATAGGTACGTCAGCATAAAAATGCCTGTAAGATACATAGGTTTTATTGATTTAGGATTCATGACTTATAAGTTTAAAGAAAATGTTTAACAAAATCATGATCCTTGTAAAAGGTTTTCTTTTAGAAATCATACAAAAATCAATAAGAAAACAGATGATATAAAAGAATAATGTATGGTCAAATAAATAACCAAGTAAAATGAATTTGTATAAACTGTGTTGTTTGTAAAACAATGTTTTGTAAAGATATGTTAATTGTGTAAAATGTAATATGTCAAAATTGAAATGGTTTAAATAACGCTACGATATGTAATATCATAAAAACACTTATATATAGGAAGTACCAGCGGCGTATCCACCATGCTTTTATCATATTACACACGCCTCGTTACTTAAATCACTTACCAAACAAACCACCATTGTAAAAATGTTTATGTATAATCAAATGTCAAATGTTTATGTGAAAACCATGTATAATGTCAAATGTAAATCTTGTAATGTGTAAACAAATGTTATGTATGGTGATTACTTAAACCAAATGTAAAAATGTACAAAACAAAGAATTTTAAATATATCAAAAGTCATGTTTTGCAAATAATGCATGCTTTACTGATACAAACACTTATGCGGTAAGTTAAACGTCTACATCCAAGCCTTAAGACTGTAGGATAACCTTAGAGTAAAGGTTATAAAAATGTTTTCGGATTCGGTCATTCCTTCCACCCAAATAAATCTAGGATTTCAGGAACGGGAGTTGTCAAGTCGTCCTATGGTACAACTACCTACTACCGAGCGGCATGATCGGTGTTAATGAATGTATTAGTTTCATTAAACAAACCAAATGTTATACCTAATGTAAGCATGTTTTATGAAAACAATGTACCTAGTATGCTAAGTAAACATACAAGGTAGAAATGTAAAACAATGTGTCCATATGCTGAGTAAACACATGCACAGAAATGTAATGTAAAGCAATGTACTAAGTATGCACTAAATGGACATACATAGCATAAAATGTAATGTAAAATAATGTACTAAGTATGCTAAGTAAACATACAAAGCAGAAATGTAAAGTAAATCAATGTGCTAGCATGCTCAGTAAACATACATAGCAGAAATGTACTGTAAAACAATGCGTCCATATGCTAGGTAAACATATGTAACAAAAATGTTTATGAAATCAATGTGCTAGCATGCTAAGTGAACATACATAGCAAAACATAAATGAAATCATGTACTATATGTGTACTAATGAACATATCAAGTATATAACATGAAAGCATGAAAAGCACGAAAGTAACAAGTAGGCACATGTGTTTCACCCCAAAACGTTTGAAAAACAGTAAAAGAGGGGTCTATGTACTCACTTGAGGGTGCTTAGAAGTCTTGAACAACAACCAAGCAAAGCTAGAGGGATCACGGAATCAAACGACACCTAATATAGGTAACTATGTAAATAACTGGACCAAAATCGGAAGATCGGATAGAATGAGGTTTCGTAAACCAAATGAGTATAAGAACTCATGTATTATGGTTTAACAAAGCCTACATTCTAAAACGAAACCTATCCTATGTGCTTACGACCCATTATGACCCGTTTAGGTAGCTTATGCTACTTTAACGCGTCGTTCACGTGAAACGCGTTCAGACCGCCTAACTAGTCCTATGACAAGTATTATATGCCTTAACATGTCTAATAATGTTGCCTAATTAGTTTAGATGTCAAAATTTAGGTTACATATGCTTAAAATGAATTTATGCGCAAAAAGGGCATTTTGGTAATTTTCCTAAGGCATATAAACTACCTATCATACAACTAACTAAACGTAGTGACCATAAGGTATAACCTTGGAAGGTTATTCCCTATACAACTATGGTCACCTAATGTGTTTGGTCGGATTCTAATGATCGACCAAACGGGTCGGTTTCGAAAGTATAAGCGATTGATTAGATCGCTTACCTTACGACCCTACATAAGCACAAATCTAAAAGTAACGGGTTAAACATGTGAAAACATGTTTAACGAAGTTTGAAAATAGGTTTTGTATCAAAACAAAGGGTCTTGATACCCAAGAGTATTTTGGTTACAAAATACGCAAGAATACGTATTTTGGCCGAAACTACGACTCGACACTATGCCTAGATAACGTGGTAATCAGTAGGTATAGTCACAAGGGACTATAACCATCGTGATTACGCTCACGTTATGAAGTTCAAACGAACTTCGTGTTGACCATAAATTGGTCAATGCAGAAAGTTAAACAAAGTTTGACTTTCACGCTAGAAACGCGTAAAAGAACGAAAGAATACTTACAAAAGGTCCAAGAATGGAAGTTTTGACCCGATTATTCTCAGGTATGAAGTGAAAGCACCTCAACTTAGAGAACCATCAGATCAAATGTGAGTTTTGAAGTGAAATTGTAGGTCCCCTTGATGTATGGATCTTCACAGAATTGTCAATCTGAACAAAAGTGCGGAATCCTCTTAATCAGAATAAGCAGAAAACGTGTAGAAACAGAAAACAGCAAATCACTTTCAAACCGGATCTTTATTGATTATCTATCAACCTGATTACAATCAATCAAGATCCCTCACAAACCCTAATTTCGTCCAAGTACTAGCTCTCACGAAATTACTCTCTCAAATATTGTTTTGGCTGATTTGACTGATTAACTGATCAACCTAAACCCTAAAGCCTAACCTTGTTTATATACCACAAGGTTTACAAGTTGGACTAGGGTTTACTACTTGGGCAAGCCCAATTCGTTCCCTAGACCCAAACTGGGTTTAGTTTAGCCCAAACTCTATAATCTCACTAATACAAAGCTAAACCCGCTAACTGTTTATCGTTTAACTAATTACAAGATATCCAAAGACCAAATCTAAGCTGTTGTCACAAATATGCACCAACAAACTCCCCCTTGACAATAGCTTCATAAAAACTTTGTCTTCGGTCAAAACTTTGTCTTCAGTCTTCTTGCAATCTTGCACTGTCTTTGGTCTTTGGATAGCTTCAGCTTCAACAGCTTCTGTCAGCAACAGACTCCCCCTAAGTTGATGCATCCAATCACCAAATCTTCAACACGTTAGCGTTTGAGTAAACTCCAGTTCAGCATTTGCAAAGCAATCTTCAAACTCTTCAATCTTGTCTGCAATATAGAAAGGAGGTTCTACCATGCATCCAATCAAACTCTCATCTTCACACTGCACAGCCACTTCTCAGCAACAAACCGCTTCAATCTGTATACTATAAAACAAACATCTCGAGAAACCATAAGAATTTTTCAACAAGGTTAAATAAATTATTATTTTTCAAGAGATAGTTAAACTGTATCACAGATTAAGCTTTTTCAACTTATCACCAACACGCATAACTTTTCAACACATAAGAACCTGCCTGATTGAAAATTTTTGAACTCACTTACTAACACCGTCTCCCCCTATCAGTAACAATTCCTCCAAGAATAACAGTTTTCCGTACATTAAGAATTTTTAAACAGAAAAAGACACTATTTTTGGATTTTTATATTTTTCTGAAAGCAAGTAAATAACAAAAACAATAAACACTCTATTTTTGTGAGAATCACTGGTAAGAAGATCATATCAGCACAATCAAATTGTTTCACACTATTAGATAATTCTTTATTTAATTTTTCGTGAAAAGCAGTTCAAGACGATTACCAGTATGTTTGTCCACTTAAACAAAATGCATGAACATTTCAAGTACCATTACCATATGATACGTTAAGGTAATTTTATTTTCTGAAATACGAGCGTGTCCCACTTCAGGATATACCCCCACGATCAAGGTATGCACAAAGATTCATCGTAGTAGGTGAGTATACTGAATTCATCCTTTAAGATATCCTGTCTGTGTCTAGTTCTGCATTTAACCTGTTTTATCATGTTTTGATTTTGTAACCATGAACACCCAATTAAATACAAATCAAATCCTGGAAATATAAATAGCACACTCTATCATGCAAGTATCTTCCCTACCACATATTTCACAAGTCCAATCCAGATTTCTGAAATCTTAACTGGGAATAGGTTGAGAAGAGAACAGAATAGATCTTTAGTAGAGATGGTATAATATACAGATCAAATGAGATTTTCTCAGTTTGATATAGGTTTATTGGGTTTCTTTTGGGCACTTGAGGGCCTCTTTCGGGTGTATTAGATCTATAGCGCGACAACGAACAACTAGGTCAGCATGTATCTGGATGCAGCAGAAGCTGTCGTTGCCTAGCACCTCCAGGTCAGCATATATCTGGATGCAGCAGAGGAGGTACACGACTTTTTTCAGAGAAGATTTCAGAATCAGATCAAAATTGTGTGTATCGGGAAATATACAGACATTCAAATAGAAATGAGCTAATTCCAAGTGACTATCTTTCTTGGGGTCATGTACAATTTTAGTTCTAACAGACAGCCAAGATATCCCTAGATAAAACAACAGTATAAAGACCCAAAACTTCAGATTTTGGCAATCTATCAACGCAAGAATTAAGGTCATTAAACCATACACCACTGATATGTTCCCCACTCATATTCAGTTCATTTAAGTTTATATCACATTGGTAAGTTGATTATTTCATGCTTTTGCCTACTGGTACATCATATGATGAAGCTGCTATCACACTTAAGCAATTTATGATTCAGTTTCAGTGTGACAGTCTAACTTGCTGATGTACTATCATTTCTTCTTTTTCACACAGTGATAACTCCTTTTTGATTTTCTATTTTTTTATGTTTTTGATTTTTCAATTTTTTTTTGTGTTTTTGATTTTTAAGAAAACAGTAAACTATTTACAAAAATTCTTATGAAAAACCAGTTATTCAGGATTCCTCATCCCGTTGAGTTCGACTAAATGTTCAAAGCGAGCCCTGTCAAATGCTTTAGTATAAAGATCTGCCAGGTTATCTTCTGTGTCGACTCGATGAAGTTCAATCAGTCGCTTTTCAGCACAATCCCGTATAAAATGATGACGTATGTCAATATGTTTTGTGCGACTGTGGTTCACGGGATTATTAGTTATTGAAATAGTGGCATTATTGTCTATCATAATAGGAGTACGAGTGAAATCCAAACCGTAATCGCGCATTTGCTGTTGTATCCAGAGAACCTGAGAGCAGCAGCTTCCAGCAGCAATATATTCAGCTTCACACGTAGAGGTAGACACACAAGATTGCTTCTTGCATTGCCAAGGCACGATCCTGCCTCCTAAGAACTGACAACCACCTGTTGTAGACTTTCTGTTCGACTTGCATCCTCCAAAGTCTGAGTCAGTGTAAGCAACAAACGTCAGATCACTATCAGCTGGATACCACAACCCAAGTTTAGGTTTCCCCTTCAAGTAACGAAGAATCCGCTTCACTGCTTTCATGTGTGACTCTTTAGGATTCGCCTGATATCTGGCACACAAGTATACGGCAAACATGATGTCAGGTCTTGAAGCAGTCAAGTACATCAGAGAACCAATCATTGCCCTGTATTGAGTAGGATCAACGTCTTCAGTACTTTCATGATCTGGGCCAAGATTGTGATTTTCACATATGGGTGTGTTGGAAGTAGTGCAATCATTCATTTTGAACCGACTCAAAATGTCATACACATACTTTGTTTGATGAATAAACATCCCATCCGCCTTCTGTTCAACTTGTAATCCCAGAAAGTAAGACAGCTCACCCATAGCATTCATTTCGAGCTTGCTCTTCATCACCTGCTCGAACTCTTTACACATGCTTTCATTAGATGACCCAAAGATGATGTCATCCACGTACACCTGTACCAGCAGAAAATCTTCCTTCTTCCTCTTGATGAACAGTGTACTGTCAATCTGACCTCTTTCAAAACCATTCTTTATCAGATGTGTAGACAGTGTCTCGTACCACGCCCTGGGAGCTTGATGTAACCCATACAAAGCCTTATCAAGTTTGTACACACGATCTGGATAATCTGGATCAACGAACCCATCCGGTTGTGAGACATACACCACTTCTTGGACTTTCCCCGTAAAGAAACGCACTCTTCACGTCTAGTTGGTAAACTTTGAAGCCCTTGAAAGTTGCGAAAGCCAGAAACAAACGAATTGCCTCCAACCTTGCCACTGGTGCAAACACCTCATTGTAATCTATCCCTTCTTGCTGATTGAAACCTTTGACCACTAATCGAGCCTTGTTTCGCGTGACTATACCTCTTTCATCCTTCTTGCACCTAAACACCCATTTAGTGCCAATCTCTCTTTCACCTTTAGGAAGATCAACCAACTCCCAAACTTTCAACTTAGCAAACTGGGCCAATTCCTCTTGCATAGCTTCAACCCATGAATTGTCTTTAAGAGCCATATGAATGTTCTTCGGCTCCTCTTGGGAAATAAAGCAACTATACAAGCATTCATTCACAATCCCAGTCTTCTCAATCGACACAAATAAACCAGTATTCGCTGCTATGCTTCTTCTTGTCTGAACACCTGCAGTAGGATCTCCAAGTATCATGTCAACTGGATGATCTCTATTTGCTCGTGTAGTAGCAACAGCATCGACTTCCAAATTGTCACCCAGGTTTGATCCAACCTCCCCCTGAATGTGCTGATCCGTAAACGGATTAATGAAATCCTCCCCCTGATTGGGTTCGGGTTCATCGTCACTTGAATCAGTATCAACAGCATCTTGGGAAGGTTCCGGAGCATTTGTCATATCAACATTCGATCTAGGCATGAACTCGCCTTCATCATCACCAATCACTGTTTGAATCAGCTGAGACTCATCTGCATTGGAAAACTCAGGAATATTAAATGATTTAAAAACGCTTTCATAATCATATAATATAGCTGGTCCACTCGTTGACTGTTGAGGTTTGTAAGAAGTGATTTCAACATTAAACACAACCTCAATTTTACCAGTTTTTAGATTAAAAACCCTTTTATTCGGTGCGCCAGGTACGTAACCTAGAAAGTAGCCCTCGTCAGCCACCTCACCGAATTTTTGTTTATCTTTATTTCGCACAATGGTGCAGGGTAATCCAAATGGTTCAAAGCCTTCTAAGTTTGGTTTCTTGTTAAACATTAATTCATGACAAGTCTTGTTAAAACGTTTAACAGTCATTTGTTTAGGACATAGCAAGCTGTATTCACAGCTTCTCCCCAGAAAAGAACTGGTAGCTTAGAATCTGAAAGCATCGTCCTAGCGGCTTCAATCAACGTCCTGTTTTTCCTCTCAGCCACTCCATTCTGTTGAGGCGTATAAGGAGCAGAATATTGATGTTCAATTCCCTTGCGAAGACAGTAGAGATCCAGAATACGATTCTTGAACTCCGTGCCATTATTACTCCTTATCCTCTTGATCTTTGCATCATGGACGTTTTCCAATTTTGTAAAAAGATCTATCAACATCTCTGCTGTCTCATCTTTTGTACCTAAAAAGAAAACCCATGAATAACGTGAGTAATCATCAGTGACAACTAAACAATAGTACTTTCCACCTATGCTCCTCACGTTCACTGGACCGAATAAATCCATGTGAAGTAATTCGTAAGGGGCATCTATGGAATTTACTGTTTTTGATTTATGAGGTTTCTTATGTTGTTTTCCCTTTTGACATGGAAGACATTTGTCTTCCACTTGAAACCTCCGCAATGGAACCCCTTTCATTAGCTCATTTTTAACAAGATAGTTCATTTTGCGATAGTGAATATGGGCCATGCGTCTGTGCCACAACATCGATTCAGCTTCAGATGCTTTTGATAGTAAACACGCCACCACTGCAGTTGGATCCTTAGCACCCATGTCCATGACATAAGTGTCATTTCTCCTTGGCGCTCGCATCACTATCCAATCGTCCGGTATCTCCAAACCTGGTTTCAACACTAATGCTTCAGTCTTGGTAAAATGGACCGAGTGACCCTTGTCGCAGACTTGTGACACGCTCATAAGATTGTGTTTAAGCTGCTCCACATAGTTCACTTTGTCCAGCGTGATCTTCCCATTGGTCACCTTTCCTCGTCCAGTAATTCTACCACCTTTCGCACCCGCAAAATTTACTTGTCCTCCATCATATTCTTCAAATTCAGTCAACAACCTCCCATCCCCCGTCATGTGCCTGGAGCAGCCACTATCAACATACCACAGGTTGATAATCCTCCTTAGCAGCTCCTGCACACACCAACCAAGAAATTAGTTAGATTGGGGGACCCAAGCCTTAATGGTCTTGGGTCGTCCAAATTCACCAACCACCGGAACATCCATCCAATATCCATTACTCCTAACTGGAGTCTTGGATCTCAGACCAGTTGGAATTTGATTTTGATTTCCACTAGGTCTTTGGTCCTGAGAGTTCCTATGTGTGTTTGGACTATTTGACCTTTGAAAATTTTGATTTTGATTCCAAGAAGCATTATTATTATAATTTCTAAAGCCATTGTTATAAAAATTTCGACCACCATTATTTTGGTATCGATTTTGATATTGACCTTGACTTCTGAAATTATTTGTATTTTGGTTGTTCATTCTTGGTGAACTGCTTCTAGGTCTCTCAAATCTGCCTGGTGGAGATCTAGGCTGAAATCTAGGTTGATTTCTTTGAAAACGAGGAACTTGTGGAGTTCCTTTTTCAGCCTTATCCACACCAACAGCAACTGTCTCTGGTTGCTTAGGAGCAGATTTCTTTGGAGAGTTGGACTCTCTCTCCTGCTTATCACCACTTTTCTCTGGTGACTTCTCTCTCTTCCTGTCATTCACTTGTGCTTCATTCTTTTTGTTAGGACATCAGCTAGCTACATGTCCTTTGGTGTGACATTTGAAGCACGACATCCTTTTCGAAGACTTCTTATCTGAAGCCTTTGAACTAGATTCAGGCTTTGATGATGATGCTTTAGAAGAATCTGGTTCAGTTTGCTTAATTTCAGAATTTTCTTTGTTTTTATTTTTAGCAAACTCTACGTTCGATTCATTTTCAATAACAGCTGTCTCATTTTTCATGTCACTTCCTTGAACAAAATTTATCTTTTTAGCAAAAGTCGAATTTTTATTCTTAGGTTGTGAAGTGTTCTTTTTCAAAGCTGGTTTGCTGTTATTATCCTTCTTAGCATCACCTCTCTCAGACTCATCACCTCGACTTGCTGTGGAACTACTTGGTGCTGTTGACATAAACTTTGTTAGCTCATCTTCATCAGGTAGGAATGAATAATCATGACTAAGAGGAGGTGGGACTTCATTATAGCCTTGGAATCCCACACTAGTCTTGTCATTACTCTTCTTTAACCCACCCATCATATGTTTCATAACAAAAGTAGAATCCCTGAATTGACCCAATTTCTTTTCAAGTTCAACAATTCTGAGTTGAGCATCTGACAACTCTTTGTTTTTATCAGAAATCTCTTTTGTTTTTTCAGCCATCATGTCATGAGCTAAGTCTATGACTTGAAGTTTTTCATTTAATTTGCAGGTTACGGCTTCAATTTCACTTTCATAACCTTTTATTTTCTTCAAGTATGACGTTTCATTTCTTTTAGCAAAAAAGTTTGATTCTTTAATGTTAGACATTTCGCTTACCAAACTTTTGTTTTGTGTAGACAACCTGTCAACCTCACCCTGTAGTTCACGACATTTTAAACACACAGAATTAGATTTTACCTCTCCTGTTTGTTTGTCAAGGTTGGCCATTAGAGCTGCAAGCTGAGCTTCCAATTGTTTATACATAGCATCCTTTTCCTCAGCTTCTTTTTCATATTCAGACTTTCGTTTTTCATCTTCAGCACCTGTTGTCTGATCAACCTTCTTTTCTTCAGCTCTATTCTCTACCTTCACCTCAGCATCCACTTTCACTTCTGCATCATCTACTTTAGCTTCACCATCATCGACTGGAGTAATCTCTGCCATGAATGCTTGAGTGACATCCCCATCATTTTCTAAGTGAATGCTCCAATCATATGAACCCTCTCTTGCAATAGAGATCAACGCCTTTGAGCTAGAGTTGTTTGATGCATTCCTGTTGTTTGAACTCTGGCTCGAATTATCTTGCTTTTGTTTCTGACATTCCCTAGCAAAGTGCCCATAACTTTGACAATTAAAGCACCTCACTTTGGTCTTGTCGAAACCAACACTCCTTCCCACAAACTTTCTTCCTGTTCTGTTCATGAACCTTTTCACACGCCTAGAAATCATGGCCATTTGCCATTGCAAATCCATCTCTTCAAGATCATCAGGGTCAATCTGATCATAGTCTTCATCTAAAGTAGCAGGATCAGAAATCTTTCCCTGAATATAGTTTTCATAGGAAGCAACAAACGAAGCAAGCAGAGCCAGATGCTTTTCAGCAGACTTCACACTCATTGGCATTGACTTAGCAGTAGTACTCTGCTTAGAAGCTGATGTTTGCTTAACTCCTGATGATCCTCCTGAAGCAGCAACAAAACACACATCACCATCCTGATTCACCATAACCTGCTCATATCTCACATGATAAAAACGCAGTAGCAGAGTCGCTAGAAGCGTTGTGAGATGAAGAAGATGTAAGCCCATTGTACACTGCCGGATCTTGAACCTGATCATATCCAGTATCTTTCTTCTTCATGCTGAGCTCATAAGCTCTCAACTTTCCTACAACCTCTTCAAGCTCTTTTGTTTCATAATCTGCTTCACCCTTGATCATTAAAGTGTAGATATCCCACTTAGTAGGCAAAGCATCTAGCAGCTTGTCATTCTTCTCTACGTCAGAATAGCAATCGATCTCATAATTGTCCATTTCTGACATCAGATGGTAGTAACGAGTGATGACGTCTTCAAGTGACTCATGCTTCATGTACTTGAAAACAGCAAACTGCTTCTTCAGTAGATCAATCTTGTTCTTCTTGACATCAGCATTACCAGCGTATCTTTTCTCCAAAGCATCCCACATATCCTTTGAGTTAGTGTACTTTTTGAAGGTATGTTTGATGCTATCAGGTAACGACATTTTGATTGCAGCCAAGGCTCTCTTTTCAGCCTCATACATCTTTTTATCATTATCTTGCATGTTCACATATTCTGTTCGACGTGGTCTGCCCTCAAAGTCGTGTGTAGGATTCACGTAACCATCTTCGATGCATATCCACATGCGCGTATCCTGATATTCAATGAAGGACTGAAAACGATCCTTCCATGTCAGATAGTTTTCCACCTTCATCATCTTAGGTGGTTTGTTGGTAGTACCAACCTCATGCTCCATCTTCAACAGCTCGTTCAAAGTAGACATGTTTGACATTTTAACGTTAACAGACTGAGAAAACCGTACAAAAGTCGTCCGAAAACAGTGGTTACCAAATTACACCGTTAGAATCGTCTCGAAAAGACGAATCCAATGATATATAATGTCAAAAACCGAATTCGGGTTTTTTTTTGTCCTAAAAATCACACGAGTTCAACGGTGTAAACGGTTCTGTCAAACGAGCTACGGATCAATTTCTATTTGCAAAACACTGAAAATTTTCCGACGTTTGCCAATGGAAATTCCACCCCTTAGATTTTCTCTTAATTTCGCTGAGTTCAAGGTTAAATTCGCTAGTTTTAATGTGCAGGTCAATTTCGCTGACAAGTCAAGTTCGCTGGTGTAGTTCGCTGACAGGTCAGGTCGGTTAATTTCGCTCCAAATTTTCGCCAAATTCGCTGGTCAATTTCGCTTGTACGACGACCAGTAAATTTGCCGAAAAACCGTGATAATTTCGCTGTGGAAAGTTTTCACGGTTACCAAAGTCGCCTTTGGATTTAATTTCGCCGGTAAGTTTGCTGGTTAATTTCGCAGATCAGTCAAATTCGCCAGAACAGCTAATTTCGCCCAGTAACTATGGAAAGTCAATCTGTTCGAAATTTTTGATGATTTTCTGGATTTTCCTAACAACTTTCTGCAAAATCAAAACAAGCAAATTATCAGTGATTTTCGAAAATCAACAAGAAACAGAACGAAGAACGCGAAGAACACGAAGAACAATCTTCGAATCTTCAAGTGTTTCCAGCCAAAATCCTTCAAACAATCAACCAAAAATAGTCCTGCAAACCCTAAAACCTGCAAAACAGCAATCAAACAAACCAGAATATCAAAACAGCCAACAAAAATTCGAAAATCAGAATCAAACACCCAAAAATTTTCGAAAATTTTAAAACCCTAATTTTCAGGTTTCACCAATTTCGAAAATCCTTCTGCCAAGCACAATTCTGAACCGAGCAATCAAGAGCCTAATGCTCTGATACCAATTGTAGGTCCCCTTGATGTATGGATCTTTACAGAATTGTCAATCTGATCAAAAGTGCGGAATCCTCTTAATCAGAATAAGCAGAAAACGTGTAGAAACAGAAAACAGCAAATCACTTTCAAACCGGATCTTTATTGATTATCTATCAACCTGATTACAATCAATCAAGATCCCTCACAAACCCTAATTTCATCCAAGTACTAGCTCTCACGAAATTACTCTCTCAAATATTGTTTTGGCTGATTTGACTGATTAACTGATCAACCTAAACCCTAAAGCCTAACCTTGTTTATATACCACAAGGTTTACAAGTTGGACTAGGGTTTACTACTTGGGCAAGCCCAATTCGTTCCCTAGACCCAAACTGGGTTTAGTTTAGCCCAAACTCTATAATCTCACTAATACAAAGCTAAACCCGCTAACTGTTTATCGTTTAACTAATTACAAGATATCCAAAGACCAAATCTAAGCTGTTGTCACAAATATGCACCAACAGAAATTCTTGGGGGTATTTATAGTATTCGATCCACCGTTAAGATCATTCCTTGATTCCCGAGCTTCGATCATGGCCTTACACTTGCACCCCCTGATTTATGAAACCATGGGAACCCCAAAACCAGCCAACAAGATTGAAAACAAGCAAAGGAAACCATGTACAAGCAGCTGGGTTTTATAAAAATGGTTTTTGCTGAGCTGGGGAGGGCTTACGGACCGTAAGCAACTCCATACAGTCCGTAAGGACCCTTGTTGCTGGCAGAAACTTTGCAAACTTGGCAGAACAGGCCCCTGCATCTCCAAACTTGATTTTTGATGCGTTTTGACACGTTTAAGCCCCATTACCTCGTTTTAATGCTCCAAAATGAAGTTAAAGTATAGGAAACATGAAATGTGCTAAAAAATATATCGGATGTCGGTTCGTTTGGTCGTACGGTTGCGTTGTTTGGTTAATTACGACGAAACACGAACGGACGCGAAAAACGATCCAAATTACGAGACGAATGGAATATTATCAAGCCAATCACTAAAATAAAATATTTTAATGATTACATAAATTTTTGGATGTCCGGATGTATTCAGAACGTAAGTTATGTGCGAAAATGCAAACTTATGCACTTTTTGATGCTTTTAGTCCCTGAATGACCAAAAAGTTTGTTTTAGCACACCAAACCTCTCAAAGCCTATTTCTTAGCTATGTAAAGGATATTTATGGTATTTTTAACTTATGATCATGTTCTGGAATGTTTATTACAGTACGAATTGGCATACTTTTGCAGTTTGTTGAATTTAGTCCCTTTAAGCGAATAAACTTAATTTCGGCGCACCAAACCTTCCAAAACCTATTTCTAAGTTATGCAAGGGTTATTTAAGGTATGTTAAGCCCATGTCACTATTCCGGAGTGTTTGTCGCATTAATCTGATTATGTTTATGCATCAGTGCGCGTATAACTTTCCAGAAAGCGATTTAGAGCTCGAAATCGAACAAGAATTGATATGTGAAAATGGTACACATATTTATACAAATCCCAAGTATGAAATACAATGTTTCATTGGTTTGGTATTTGTTTGATGGCCATGGAGGCACAGGTGTTACAGTCTCCCCTACTTCAGGATATTTCGTCCCGAAATTTATTTAGAGGAAACTTTGTGAGAGCTTAAAACATGAAGTTGAAAAGATAAAACAACACTGGTTAAGGTTCTGAACTTCTAGTAACTTTAATAACATCATGCTTGCAATATAAGAGGGACACTTATATACAAGTATATAAAGCGTTATTGGTGCGTCCACCGTACCTCTATTACATTGTTCACGTTTCGTTATTGTTGCCACTATAGTTTCTTACACATGATAACTCTTACTGTGGTTTCCGCGCACTAAATTTCATAATTATGTACGCGTCCAGAATTACACAATTCCTTGCATAGTCCGCACAGTGCATTTTATAATGTGTAGGAAAAACCAAATGAACAAACCTGTGATGAGTGTGACTGGACCACCATAGGATCCTTGAAATCAATAAATGATTTCTTTAAATAGATCACCAAGGAGTCTTGTGACATCTGTGCCTCCACGGCCATCAAACAAATACCAAATCAATGAAATATTGTATTTCATACTTGGGATTTGTGTAAATATGTGTATCAATTGCACATATCAATTCTTGTTTGATTTCAAGCTTTAAATCGCTTTCCGGAAGGTTATACGCAAGCTGGTGTGTAAACGCAGTCAGTTTAACGCGACAAACACTCCGGAATAGTGACATAGGCTTAACATACCTTAAATAACCTTTACATAACTTAGAAATAAGTTTTGGAAGGTTTGGTGTGTCGAAATCAAGTTTATTCGCTTACAGGGACTAATATCGACAAACTGCGAAAGTATGCCGATTTGTATAGTAACGAACATTCCAGAACTTGATCATAAGTTAAACATACCCTAAATATCCTTTACATAGCTTAGAAATAGGTTTGAGGGGTTCGGTATGCTAAAATAAACTTATTGGTCATTCAGGGACTAAAAGCGTCAAAAAGTGCACAAGTTTGCATTTTCGCGCATATCTTACGTTCTGAATATATCCGGACACCCAAAAATTTATGTAATCATTAAAATATTTTATTTTAGTGATTGGCATGATAAAATTCCATTCGTCGCTTAATTTGGATTGTTATTGCGTTCATTACGACTTCCGTCGTAATTAACCGAACAACGCAACCGCACGACCAAACGAACTGACATCCACGATATTTTTGAGCATGTTTTGAGTTCCCAATACTTTAATGTTGGTGCAGTTGTCTGTCGACTACATCTTAGTTCGAGTCTTAGGATAGGGCTAATTGTATAGTGAACGGTAAACGAGAAATCTTGAATTGTATTGGACCGCTTATAGGGTAGAATAGGTGGGTCGCTTATGTGGTCATCATGTTGGATCGCTCATCTGGTAATCATGTGGATCGCT
Organism: Helianthus annuus; assembly: GCF_002127325.2. Classification (NCBI taxonomy): domain Eukaryota; kingdom Viridiplantae; phylum Streptophyta; class Magnoliopsida; order Asterales; family Asteraceae; genus Helianthus; species Helianthus annuus. The sequence continues at coordinate 97,154,440 of NC_035438.2, read as the reverse complement.
CATATGGACATGTCCATATGAGCGGCCCATAACTCCTATATATATGGTCATATGAGCGGTTCCAGTAGTAGTCTTGTGTGTGTTTTCGAAGGTGTAAAGGCGTAGCCCTGTCCGATTATCTCCACGAACTTGTAATTTGATATATAATCAATACAGGAGACGTTAAAGTGTGAAATCAAGCTTTACAAAGACTAATTCAATGAATTCCGCCTATGGATTAGTCTAAGTTCTCTTCTGAACGACTCATCGGGTTAGCAAACGATCCTACATGTGGTATCAGAGCTCAGGAGGAAGAGTTCTTGCCGTTTAGCTCGATTTTTGCTCGAAATTCTCACTTCTACACCTTCTTTTTCTGATTCGAAGAGATTTCACGGTCGAAATTTACTGAAAATCTCAGGGATTGTGCGCAACAGTACCGTGACAAACCCTGGAAAGTTTCAGATCAAAATTCAAAGTTTAAGTGGGTCAAAATTGGATTTAAAATTGTGGACCGCTCATCGAATTGTTTTGGACCGCTTTTCTGAACATTTGAGAACCGCTTATTCGATCGATTGACTTGGATCGCTCGAAAATTTGACTCTTAAATCGCTCCAAAACATCATTGTGGACCGCTCTTAGAACTTTGTTTGAACCGCTCGAACGACTAGACTGGATCGCTTATCCGGACAAACTTGAATCGCTTATTGATCAAACAACCTGGTCCGCTCCAAATCAACATCCATTTGGATCGCTTATTTGGACATCATTTGAACCGCTTATCCGGACAATTAGATTGGACCGTTTATTTGAACAATTTGGATCGCTTTTAAGACAATTGTTAGTCTGCTCTTGTGATTACTTGTCTGGGCCGCTTATCTGACAAATAGTTGATCCATTTTTAATCAACAAGCACGTGTTGGATTTTCGAAAAATGACGATGGTATTTGATGAACAAGAAAACATTAAGCTAGAGGATTTTAATAATTGGTATATGAGAAATATGGATACCGATTATAAAAATGTGAGCTTGAATATTTGGACGAAAAGTTTTGAACTATTCATATGCCAAAAGGAGGAAACATTGAACGAAATAGAAAACCGATTTAAAATTTTAACGGACAATATGTGGTATAGGGGTATTAAGTTGTCAAATGATGAATATCTATCAAAATTGACAACTGCTTTACCTGCTAAATGGGATGAGTTTATGGTTGAACTAAAACAGAGAGACTTCTTTCCAGAACTGTTTCAACATCAGTTCTTTAATGAAGTAAGGACAGAGTTTTATAAGGAAGAAAGGAAAAGGAGAGAATTTTTGGCTGAGATGGAAAAGAATTTACATAGATTGGATCTGGATATACTCATTGAAGTTGATAGAAGAGTTTGTGATTTTCTTGCAACAAAGAGTACTCTGAAATATGATATCAAAAGGAAATGTTATATTGATGATAATATGAATCCTTTTGATTTTGTTAAACTCTTTCGTGCAGGAATCGACAAGATGGAAACGAAGGATGCTCCAAAGGTTGAAGAATCTGTGAAGAATGAAACTTCAAGCTCTGCTTCAGTTTGTTCAAAATGTGACCACTTCAAGACTGAAAATGACAAACTCTTGAAGGATGCGGAAAGTTTGACATTGGAAGTCAAGAAGCTAGAAGATGAGAAGCAAACTGATCTTAAGCAGATTCTTATGGTTCAGGAAAATTGTGAAAAGTTGAAAGTTGAAAATGACAAACTGTTAAGTAATCTGAACAGTTTGACATTGGAAAACAAGAAGTTGAAAGAAAATGTAAAGGTTTTTGAAAGCAAACAGAAATCGTCAGAAGATGAGGATTTCTACATTAAGCTTGAAAACAAAAATCTGAAAGCTAATGAAGTAAAACTTCAAGAACAGATAAATGTTTTGGAAGATGAAAGATCTGTTCTTGAAAAGTTGAAAAATGAAAATGAAAAAACAATCGAGTCTCATTTTGGAAGAATATCTCAGTTTGAAAGGGAAGCTGAGAATTCGAGGAACAAAATTGATGAACTTGAAAAGAAGTTGATCGGTTTTGTGACTTCATCTGACAAGTTGAATGTTCCTTGTCCAAAACCAATTAACTCTGTTCCAATGAGTGACAATGTCACAAACTTTGACAAAGTCAAAGTGAAAGATTGTGATGAAAAATCTGATGATAAAAAAGAAAAATTTTAGAAAACTGTTCTGCAATCAACTGAAAAGGGTGAATGCTCGAAACAAAAACCTTTGAAGAAGAAAGCAGAACAGAAACAAAAAATTAACAATGAGAAAACTGTTCAAAAAGATATTAAAAGATCATCAGATCGTTCATCCAATCAAAAAAAAAAAATTAAAAAAATTAAAAAATGAAAATTCTAAAATTGTTGGTAATAAGTGGTGCAGGTCGGACCACAGTGCTTCAAAGCCAAATCCAGCAAGTTTGAGAAAAGAATATCACCAAGCCAAACAATGCTTTGATCTGAGCGTTTGGACACAAAATGGTGATCGGTACGATAACAGGGTGTGTTACAGCTGCAGATATCACGGACACATTGCTGTTAACTGCCAATACTGGAGTTATGAGACCAGGAGGTGCTTTAACTGCAACATCAAAGGTCACATTGCCCGAGATTGCCCAAGGAGATCGAATGAAAGACTGAGGGCTAAGTCTCAGAAATTTGCAAAGATTCCAGTCAAAGTCAAGCCCCAGGAACAGAAGGTTCTGAAACCTAAAGTTCAAGAACAGTCAACTCAAGAAAAGAAAGTAAAGCTTTCACAGGGGCAGAAAGACAGACTGAGGAAAAAGAGAAAGAAAGCAAGAGAATATCTCGAGAAGATTTTGTCCTCGGGTTCACGGGATAAACAGAATAACAGTTCTGATGAATCTACTCCCTCAGTTGCAAAGACAAGCAAAAAGAATTCATCAGATACAAATCTGGGGACAAAATAGGAGAAGAAAAAGAAGAAAGTGAAGTTTTCACTTCTTGGCGATGAATCTGTTTCTTTGGAAACAAAGGAGCCACATGTCGGCGATGAATCTGACTCAGTAAAGTCAGACAAGCCACATTCAGGCAATGATTCTGGTTTGTCAAAGCTAGAGGAGCCATTGGTTGAGGTAAAAGTGTCGAAAACACCCAAGGTTGGTCGGGCTTGGGTGGATTTTTTTAAATGAAAAACCTGACTTGCCGGAGATCCCAAGATGGTATTGCGGATCATGAATCGACATCTTTCTAAATCTGTTTGTAAAGTTGCAGGACTTGCCGGAACTCCCAGGTTTGTAAGCGAGGAGTAGGAATCGGCATCTTGAGAATTTAACCTAAAGATGGTAATTGGTTGTAAAACAGGTTTGCAGAGCTTAAATTGCTAAACTTACAAGTGGTTGTATGGTAGTGATTGGTGTAGATCTTACAAGTGGTTAAATCAAGGTCATTGAATTGGACTTGATTTAATTATCATTCAAGAATTTGGTAAACAAAGTGATGATTTGAACCCCATTTTACAAAAGATAAAAACAATTAAACTTATTTTCCGGAAAATCATTCTGATTAAAACAAACTTAAGTGTTTTGAAATCATTATGGGAAAATAGTTTGTTATGAGGGGGAGTTCTGATTGTTTATGCCAGGTGGATGGAGAATTGATGTGATTCTCATCATGTTGTCATTTTTGTACAGTTTGTTTCAAATTTTCCCAGAAAATCAAAATTGAGACATATTTTGATTTTAGGGGGAGTAAAATTTTAAAAAAATATAGAAAATTTGAAAATGTTAAAAACATTAAAAATTGTAAAATGAGTTTTGTTGCGAAACAAGAGGAAATGATAGTAAATCAGTTGGACTATCACAGCACGCTAAAGAAATGTAAGGTCAAATGTGATAAACGGTCTCACTGATGATGTGACGATAGGTTTTTATACATTTAGTAGATTTATTCGGGATATAAACCTAAAATTTCAAACTTGTGAAATTTGTGGGGAACACTGCTTGGATATATAGGTAACCCCTGAAATCTCGTTTGAAAGGTCTCGTATTCTGATATACTAGGTGTTTATACTCTATGATGTCTGGGGTATTATTCCGGGACTTCTGCTGAACGGTAGTTCTGACCTAGTCCTTGGCTAATACTTTCCGCAAAATGCTTGAAACATAGCATAAAGCCCTCAGTTGATTAGACAATAAAATTGATAATCATCTGTTGTAGCTAAAAAGATCCTCTAAAGGGGACACACTGCTAAGTCGAAGCTGATATCTCTCTGCTGAACGGAAGTTCTGACATGAGATCCCTCAGTTTTCGCATCTTTCCCCTAATTTATATACAGACATCATTGTAGTGTTCATACCTGTAAGACTGAATATTGGGATTCTGGATACGGGAGTATATTCAAGAGGTGGGACAAATGAATTGAACTAAGTTCATAAAACACCTAAATAGTATCCTGAATAGATTGAAAATTGTATGAAAATTTAAGAGGACAAATATATCGTCAATCTACGTGAATCGTTTAGAACTTAAAACGATTAAAAGCTTAACGGTGCTTGTGTTATGTCTCAAAATCTGATATGATCCTCTTGCACAAACTCACAAAAATATGTTTGTTTTGCATTTAAATTTCTGTCTTTGCATTTAAGTTTCATATTTTGAAAAATCCAAAAAGATTTTCGGCAACTGATGGTGAAGAGCTGATTTTCAAAATCTCAAAGGCTAAACTTGATGAACAGACAGGTTGGTTAAGTCATTTGAAATGTTTAAAATGATTCATTAGGTTGAATCAGAAATTGGAATGTTTCAAATTTGTGAATCAGTGTTTAAGTGTAAAAATTATCAATGCTTAGTTGATTCATTAAATTGAATCACAAATTATTCTGATTTGTGATAGAGTGGTTAAGTTTTGCAGGTTTCTGATCCTGTTGCTACAGATAGCCAGGAGACATATCAGAACCAGAGAAGAGCTTAAACAGAGAAAGCCAGGAGTTGATTTCAATGGTGATAACGATTTCCAGACAGAGATCCTAGCATGATGATAGGGGGAGTCTGACGAAAGTTAAAACCAGAGAAAGATCCAGGCATATGATTTCAGGAAGAAATTTCTGTAGAAGATTTGATTCCAGGCTGAGTTCCTGAAGAAGACCGAACAAGAGTGAAGAGCTGGGAATGATTGAAGACTCTCACTGAAGATTCCGTCAACATTCAAGGGGGAGTCTGTTGGTGCAGTTGTCTGTCGACTACATCTTAGTTCGAGTCTTAGGATAGGGCTAATTGTATAGTGAACGGTAAACGAGAAATCTTGAATTGTATTGGACCGCTTATAGGGTAGAATAGGTGGGTCGCTTATGTGGTCATCATGTTGGATCGCTCATCTGGTAATCATGTGGATCGCTCATATGGACATGTCCATATGAGCGGCCCATAACTCCTATATATATGGTCATATGAGCGGTTCCAGTAGTAGTCTTGTGTGTGTTTTCGAAGGTGTAAAGGCGTAGCCCTGTCCGATTGTCTCCACGAACTTGTAATTTGATATATAATCAATACAGGAGACGTTAAAGTGTGAAATCAAGCTTTACAAAGACTAATTCAATGAATTCCGCCTCTGGATTAGTCTAAGTTCTCTTCTGAACGACTCATCGGGTTAGCAAACGATCCTACATTTAACTTCATTTTAGAGCCTTGAAATGGGGTTCACGGGGCTTAAACGTGTCAAAAATGCATCGAAAACCAAGTTTTGGGCATGCAGGGGCTAAAATGTAAATCTGTCAAAGTTCTTAGGCCTGGGGCGTAAGCCCAAGCTTAATTCTTACGCGGGGCGCGAGAGCCCATCAGACAGAAACATTGAATCTGGTCTTTTAGCTCGAATTTGATGGGTTTGATCTCTAGTTTTTCATGCTATGGGCTGGTTTGTGTGGAGAACAAGTCCCCCAATCAGTCCTTAACACTTGTATGTCCTAGATCATTCCCTCTTCTCCAAGAAATGATCCTAACGGTTTAGCGAAAACTATATAAAGGCCATGCTTTCATTCCATTTTCCTTGCATTTGGTCTGAGATTTCTCTAAGTGGTTGTGATTATTCACTACCTACCTGAGAATACTTGGAACCAAATCTATTTGGACCCTTTTTAAGTCCTCTTTCATTCTTTTATTGCTTTCCTAGCTTGAAAGTCAAACATTGTTTGACTTTCAGCTTTGACCATGAGATGGTCTACGAGAAGTTCGTTTGAACTTCGCAACTTGAGCGTAATCACGATGGTTATAGTCCTTTGTGACTATACCTACTGATTACCACGTTGACTAGGCGTAGTGACGAGTCGTAGTTTCGGTCAAAATGCGCATTTAAGCGTATTTTGCAACCAAACTACTCTTGGTATCAAAACACTTTGTTTTGATATCAAAACCTGTTTTCTAACTTAGTTAAGCATGTTTTAACATGCTTAGCTCGTCACTTTTAGTTTAGTGCTTGTTTAGAGTCGTAAGTCAAGCAGTCTAAACCACCGCTTAGACTTTCGAACTCGACCCGTTTGGTCGATCATTAGGATCCGACCAAGCACGTTTAGTGACCATAGTTGCATAGGGAATAACCTTCCGAGGTTATACCTTATGGTCACCTAGTTTAAGTAGTTGTATGATAGGTAGTTTATATGCCTTAGGTAAATTACCAAAATGCCCTTTTTCATGCATAATTGGATTTTAAGCATATGTAACCTAAAATTTTGTCACTTAACTGATTATACAACATATTTAAACATGTTTAGGCATATAATACTTGTCATAGGACTAGTTAAACATCTCGAATGCGCGTTTGCTCGAACGACGCGTTAAAGTAGCGTAAGCTACCTTAATGGGTCGTAACGGGTCGAAAGCACTTAGGTTAGGTTTCGATTTAGTATGTAGGCATTGCTAAACCATGTCATATGAGTTCCAATAACTCATTTGGTTTACAAGACCTCATCCTATCTGATCTTCCGACTTAGGTCCGGTTTATTTATATAGTTATTAGGTTGCCGATTGATTCCGTGCTCCCTCTAGCTTTGCTTGGTTGTTGTTCAAAGACCACTAAGCATTCTCAGGTGAGTAGATAGTTCCCCTATTTTACTGTTTTCGATTGTTTTGGGGTGATTCATATGTGTTAAATGATTTCGATGTTTTAACGATGGTTTTTGAAAACGATTAAAATGGTTTATATTAAATTAATAATGATTTTGATAAAGTGAACAAACTTGTTGGTTGTAATTACATAACGAATAACATTCATTAATTTTGGCCAAACCGACCAGTATTAGCTTATAGTACCATAGGATCTGAGAAATCCCGTTATCAGACTGCACCCATGGTTATGTGTGGGTTAGGTGGGTAGCGACTGAATCTGTGATTGTTAATTTACCCTTTGGTGGTTTATTAATGCGAAAGGCGAGATAGTCGAGTCACGAAGGTTTGAATGTTATTAGCGAGACGACGAAAAGTAGTTTCACTATTAAAACGAGTTAAACGATTTTGGGATAAGTTAAATGATTTGAAACGACTTAAACGAGATAAACGATTGGTTTTGGGATGTGATTAGATAATGGGACAGATGTAGCATGATAAAAGCATGGTAGATACGCCGCTGGTACATCTTATATATAAATGCTCTTATCATATTACATTTTGTGTCATTATTTAGTTCACTGGGGAAACGATTTTAAAACGATGTCACATAACGAGGTTTTCGAAATGATATAAACCATACGAGTTTTATTAACGAGTTTTTACGGGATGTTTTACAATTTGATTTGATTAAATAAATGTTTTGGGTTAAGAATCATGGCTACGAGATTTTATAAATTATAACCAACTTGATTTGAGTTGGTTAATTATGTCGCAATACTATATTTTTTTTTAAAACAAGGTTTTAGTTAAGTATTGCAGCATGTAAACTAGCCATGAATCCGACACTCTCATAAAACCTATGTACTCGCCAGCATTTCTTTGCTGACTTTGTTTTCACATATGTTTCAGGTATTGTTGAATGATGTTGATTGCTAGGATGCATACTCACATAGGACTGGACGAGGCCTTAGTGACTTAATAACAATAATAGACTATGTTTAACTTGTTTGTTAGATTTCAAGACGATGTAAATGTTTAATGTTTAATAAAACGAAACTTCAAATTTCCGTGTGTTTCGAAACGATGATTCTGTTACAACACTCCCCGATGTTTCCGCCACGATTTGTTGTTTTATCGTGGTCGGGGTGTGACAAGTCTTTTCAGCTATATCATCACATGCCATTCTTAACCAGATTATGAATCAATCTTTTTTACTAGACCACTCAAAGGGTCTCTTTTCAATCATGGAATGGTACTATATAATCCAAGGGTCTTAACTATTACGTAGAAGCCCATTAAGGATTTAAGGTAGTACCTTTGGATATCCTACTGTGAATCACTCATATGAAGATATGGAAGATTCTACGAGGATTTGGATAATGAAAATAAAACCATAAAAGAAAACACATAACACATAATCGTATAACCACCAAATCACATAATCACAAAATTGTTTATCTTGATTTTGTTATCATTTTGTTAATTTGTTTTGTTAATTGTGCAGATGTATTTAAAGCACACCAGGTATCCAATCCATGGATTGTGATTGGCACTTTAAATATTTCCAAGAATCTAACTATAAAGATAGGAAGATCTTAAAAGAAAATTCGATTTCGATTATATGGAATAGAAATGTTCGAATTAAGGCATACAAGGAATCCAATGAAGAACTCTGATTTGAATGATAATCATCCTCAAGGATCTAATTGTGAAGATAAAAAGATCCCATATGGATTTTGGGATTTGAAAAGCGGGAGGCGTTTCAAAACCTTGCGCAAAACGTGCTTATGTCAAAACATGAGGCAAAAATGCTCATGAAGTTGAGATGCTAGATATGCCAAGGTGACATATAAAGCAGAATTTGAATGTTAAGTTAATGTATGAGAAAAAAATGTTTTTGAAAACTATGCATGGGGTTCTTTTAGAAATGTGTTTGATGTTTTTGAACCCTTACATAATACTTTTGAAATCATAAAGTAGGTGTATTACATAAGTATATTTATAAAATGTTTTAAAATCATGCGAGATGAATTTTGAAATTATGTATAAGGTTTTTGAAAACATGAATGATGTTTTTGAAATCATGTATTTGATATATTAAGTAAATATAATGTGTTAATGTTGTTTTCAAACTATATGAAATATTTTGAAATTATGAAGGTTGTTTTGAAAACTCATGCTATGTATGTTGTTATGAAAACCAAAATGTAATGATATGGGTATGTGATTGAAAAAAAATACCTTAGTTTTCTAACCAAGGATTTTAAAAGCACAGATGTGCACAAAGCACGATCACTCATAACGTCGCTTTATTCCCTGTACTTCGTTTCTTAGAATGAAACGAGTACTTAGAAATTTTCAAGGAAATCATGAGCAAACACAAGAAAGGGGAGAATTCATAAGAGTAGTTTTGTAAAGAACATATTTCCTTGATGTAGGTATCATAGGGAAATGCCTTACACACATGTAACTACACTTGTATATCAGAATTGTGAACAACAATTTATTTATAAATAAAACCGATTGTTTCAGAGTTCAACAAAAGACACAAAAACATAAGATTCAAATTATCGGATGCAACAACATCTTATAATTAGTCCAATCCTCATCCGTGGGTTAGATTTGCATTGACAATCTTTGGGCATTTGTTCACGAAATGACCCATCTCACCACAGCTGTAGCACGATCCAGGTGGAAAGCGAGCTTGAGCAGGGTGGGTCGGAGCTGAGCAGCAACAAGATTTGCAGCAGCTTTGTTTTGGATAGAAAAACGACATATGTCAACCAAATGTCCCCATCGTCTACAATGGGTACATTTGAAACATGGTGTTTGATCTGGATGATGACAGTTGCATTGATTGCATAAGGGAGCAGTTCCCTTGTACCGCTTCTTGGCTGGTGGTGCTGCCACCTGGCTAGGTCCCGCTTGATTTGGTGCAACTGCTGCAGGTTTCTTTGAAGCTTTACGCTTCCTTGACCTTTTCGAAGGCTTGGCTTTTGCTTCTTTCGATGCTTCTTGGGTGGCTTCATTATTGAGACGAGATATGGCGATACCTAAATCCACAGACTTCAGGATTACTTCGCCTATTTGCTGGGCAATTTTGGCAGTTTGCTCAGACATTTGAGTGTGGTTGCGATGAAGAGACATTCTGGAAGAATTGAAAGGCATAGGAAGAAACAAGTGAAATGTTATCGGATAATCAAAACAGAATAGCAACGCATAAAAATGGCGATTATTTGTTTGTTACCCTAAGGCAAACAAATGAGATAGTGACAAATCACAGTATGCGGGTCATAATAATGTATCGCGAAGACATCCTTTAGCCTATAAGTGGACACTCACCCCAAGAGTTCCTAGGTAAGAGGGACTGGTCCGATTATGTGGATTTGTACGAACACTCTAGCCTTAGACAGAAAACTCAGAGTATAGGCATCCACCCTTCCAGATTGCACGTGTTCACATTATAAGACCCAACTTTGATGAGATTTTGAAAACTTAGAGGGTTCAAAACCTAGTAATCAATCATCGTAGAACAGATGATTGGTTTTCGAAGCGGATTTGAAATTTATGTTCTTGTTGGTTGTCACCTAAGGATAGGTGACAGTATTGTTTTATGACTAAACGTAAGTAAACTTGCGTTAGGGTCCTAGGAAGGTTATAGACTAGGTCAAAGCATTACTAATAACCTAATTCCCTATAACCATGAGCTCTGATACCAACTCTTCTATCACACCCCGACCACGTAAAACAACAAATCGTGGTGGAAACATCGGGGAGTGTTGTAACAGAATCATTGTTTCATAACACATGGAAATTGAAATATTGTTTTATTGATTATAAGCAGTTACAATGTCTTAACAAACAAAGAATCATAACATAATTAACTAGTCTTGCGTCTTTTAATGTCACTAAGGCCCAAGTCCGCCTAAGTGTATCTTGATCAATTCTATGCATCATTTCCTGAAAACACATGTGAAAATAGGTACGTCAGCATAAAAATGCCCGTGAGATTCATAGGTTTTATAGATTTAGGATTCATGACTTATAAGTTTAAAGAAAATGTTTAACAAAAGTAGTCATGATCCTTGTAAAAGGTTTTCTTTTAGAAATCATACAAAAATCGATAAGAAAACAGATGATATAAAAGAATAATGTATGGTCAAATAAATAACCAAGTAAAATGAATTTGTATAAACTGTGTTGTTTGTAAAACAATGTTTTGTAAAGATATGTTAATTGTGTAAAATGTAATATGTCAAAATTGAAATGGTTTAAATAACGCTACGATATGTAATATCATAAAAGCACTTATATATAGGAAGTACCAGCGGCCTATCCACCATGCTTTTATCATATTACACACGCCTCGTTACTTAAATCACTTACCAAACAAACCACCATTGTAAAAATGTTTATGTATAATCAAATGTCAAATGCTTATGTGAAAACCATGTATAATGTCAAATGTAAATCATGTAATGTGTAAACAAATGTTATGTATGGTGATTACTTAAACCAAATGTAAAAATGTACAAAACAAAGTGTTTTGAATATATCAAAAGTCATGTTTTGCAAAATAATGCATGGTTTACTGATATAAATACTTATGCGGTAAGTTAAACATCTACATCCAAGCCTTGAGACTGTAGGATAACCTTAGAGTAAAGGTTATAAAAATGTTTTCGGATTCGGTCATTCCTTCCACCTAAACAAACCTTGGATTTCAGGAACGGGAGTTGTCAAGTCCTATGGTACCACTACCTACTATCGAGCGGCATGATCGGTGTTAATGAATGTATTAGTTTCGTTAAACAAACCAAATGTTATACCAAATGTAAGCATGTTTTATGAAAACAATGTACCTAGTATGCTAAGTAAACATACAAGGTAGAAATGTAAAACAATGTGTCCATATGCTGAGTAAACATATGCACAGAAATGCAATGTAAAGCAATGTACTAAGTATGCACTAAATCGACATACATAGCACAAAATGTAATGTAAAATAATGTACTAAGTATGCTAAGTAAACATACAAAGCAGAAATGTAAAGGAAATCAATTTGCTAGCATGCTCAGTAAACATACATAGCAGAAATGTACTGTAAAACAATGCGTCCATATGCTAGGTAAACATATGTAACAAAAATGTTTATGAAATCAATGTGCTAGCATGCTAAGTGAACATACATAGCAAAACATAAATGAAATCACGTACTATATGTGTACTAATGAACATAGCAAGTATATAACATGAAAGCATGAAAAGTGGACACCTGTGTCACCACGACCATCAAACAAATACCAAGCCGATGAAATATCGTATTTCATACTTGGGATCTTGTATAAATATGTGTATCTTTTGCACATATCAATTCTTGTACAATTTCAAACTTTACAACGCTTTCTGGAGAATTATACGCAAACTGGTGCGTCAACGTACTCAGTTTAATGCGACAAATACTCCGGAACACCATCATATACTTAACATACCTTAAATAACCTTTACATAACTTAGAAACAAGTTTTGAAGGCTTTGGTATGGCAAAAACAAGTTAATTCGCTTACAGGGACTAAACTTGACAAACTGCGAAAGTATGCCAATTCGTACTAAAACAGACATTCTGAAACATGTCCATAAGTTAAACATGCCATAAATATCCTCTCCATAGCTTAGAAATAGGCTTTGAGGTATTCGGTGTGTTAAAATAAACTTTTGGATCATTCAGGGACTAAAAGTGTCAAAAAGTGCATAAGTTTGCACTTTCGCGCATAACTTACGTTCTGAATACATCCGGACATCCAAAAATTTATGTAAGCATCCTTATATTATGCCTTAGTGTTTGGCATGAGAAAAATCCATTCGTCTTTCGCGCTTATGCGCATTCCGTCGTAATTAAGCGAACATCGCGTTCGTACGGCCAAACGAACCAACACCCGACACATTTTTGAGCATGTTTCATGTCCACAATGTTTAGGCATCATTTTAGGGCCTTAAAGTTGGCTTTACGGGCCTTAGAAGTGTCGGAAATGGCTTAAATACGCAACAGGGACCAAAACTGCCATTTCTGAAAGTATGTGCAGATCAGACAGGCCCAGGCGGCCCGCCTGAGTTTTGTCCGATCCTGATGCGGGCCGCATGGCCCCTACAGTTGCAGAAACTTTGTTTTCTTGCACAACTTGGCCTTTCAAACACCCCAAAGGGCAATGCCCTTTCACAATCTGTAGAGATAAAGGTCACATTAAGCCACCACAACATCTTGACAAGTGTACGGCTTGGATCGTGGCACGAAATTCAAGAAACGATCCTAACGGCTTTACTTTTCCGATAAATACCCCCCCCCCTTTTGGTTAAAACCCACAAAAATCTGATCTAAAGCTCTAAGTTAGAACCTTTGTTTCATAACTGAGCCATTTTGATCTAGGTTAGCATTCGGGGACCCTTCGTAAGTGTTCTTTCGTTCTTTTATTCGCTTTTCGAGTCCGAAAGTCAAAGTTTTGTTTGACTTTCTGTGTGACCAGCCTATGGTCAACACGAAGTTCATGGAACTTCATAACGTGAGCGTGATCACGATGGTTATAGTCCATGGCGACTATACCTACTGATTACCACGTTATCTAGGCTCAGTGACGAGTCATAGTTTCGGCCAAAATGCGCATTCTTGCGTATTTTGTAACCAAACTACTCGTGAGCATCAAAGCCGTTTGTTTTGATGCCAAACCTGTTTTCTAAACTTAGTTAAGCATGTTCTAACATGCTTAGCTCGTCACTTTTAGTATAATGCTTATATAGGGTCGTAAAGTAAGCGATCTAAACAATCGCTTATACTTTTGAACCCGACCCATTTGGTCGATCATTAGGATCCGACCAAACACATTAGGTGACCATAGCTGTAACCTTCCGAGGTTATACCTTGTGGTCACGATGTTAGGCGTTCCAAACGCGTTCTACGCGAACGACGCGTTAAGGTAGCATAAGCTACCTAAACGGGTCGTAATGGGTCGCAAGCACTTAGGTTAGGTTTCATTTTAGTATGTAGGCTTTGTTAAACCATATTACACGAGTCTCCATACTCGTTTGGTTTACGAACCAGCATACTATCCGATCCTTCCGATTTTGGTCCGGTATATTAACATAGCTACCTATTAGGTGCCGTTTGATATTCCGTGATCACTAGCATTATGTGATTATTACACAAGAACTTCAGAGCAATCTCAGGTGAGTACATTGAACCCCTCTTTTACTGTTTTCCAAACTGTTTTGGGGTGAAACACATGTGCCTACATGTTACTTTCATGCTTTCCGGTTTTCACATCATATACTTGCTATGTTCGATAGTACATATATAGTACATGATTTCATTGTGTTTATGCTATGTATGTCCATTGTGCGCATACTTAGAACATCACTTTACAATACATTTCATGCTATGTGTGCCCATTGTGTGCGTACTTAGTACATTGTTTTACATTACATTTCATGCTATGTATGCCCATTGTGTGCGTACTTAGTACATTGCTTTACATCACATGCTATGTATGCCTATTGTGTGCGTCCTTAGTACATTGCTTTACATTACATGCTATGTATGCCCATTGTGTGCGTACTTAGTACATTGCTTTACATTGCATTTCTGTTGCATATGCTCAATCAGCATATGAACACATTATACTACATTTTGAACCGTTGTAACCATTTGACTATGTGAACCGTCTTAACCCTTCGATTATATGAACCGTTTGTAACCATCGAACTGCGTAAACCAGTTGTATCCGTTGACATGATATACATTTGACAATAGACATTTGACTATACATAAACATTTCATCTTGATGGTTTGGTTTGAGTAAGTGATTAAGTAACGAGGCGTGTGTAATATGATACAAGCATGGTGGATACGCCGCTGGTACTTCCTATATATAAGTGTTTGTATGGTATTACATATCGTAGCGTTATTTGAATCATTTCAATTTGAGACATATGACATTTTATACAAATAACACACTTTTCACGAGACATTGTTTTACAAACGACTTATCTTATACAAACTCATTTTACATGGTTATCCGTTTAACCATACAGTGTTCTCTTATTTATACATATCATATGATCTTATCGTTTTTCAAATGATTTACAAGACAAAGCAAATTACAAGGTTCATGACTAAACATTTTCTCAAACATAAGTCATGAATTCCGTTTTCACAAAATCAATGTATCTCATAGGCATTTTTATGCTGAAGTACCTATTTTCACATGTGTTTTCAGGAGATGATGCATAGGACTTATCAAGACATACTTAGGCGGACCTGTGCCTTAGTGCCTTAAAACGAGACAAGAACTAGTTAATTTATGTTATGTACTCTTTGGTTCTTGTTTAAACAATGTAAACATTCATGTTTTGATTAATAAAACGAATTCAATTGCCATGGATTTGAAACAATTGATTCTGTTACAACACTCCCCGACGTTTCCGCCACGTTTTGTATGTTCTACGTGGTCGGGGTGTGACAGAAAAGTTGGTATCAGAGCCAATGGTTATAGGGAATTAGGTTATTAGTAATGCTTTGACCTAGTCTATAACCTTCCTAGGACCCTAACGTGAGTTTACTTGCGTTTAGTCATAAAACAATACCGTCACCTATCCTTGGGCGACGACCACAACAAAAACATAAATTTCAAAACCGCTTTGAAAACTAATAATCTGTTCTAGGATGATTGATTACTAGGTTTTGAACCCTCTGTTATAAGGTTTTGAACCCCTTTGAATTTTTAAAACTCTCGTCAAAATTTTGGGTCCTAAATAGTGTGAACACGTGCAAACTGGAAGAGTGAATGCCTGTACCCTGGGTTTTCTGTCTAAGGTTAGAGTGTTCGTACAAATCCAGAAAATCGGACCAGTCACTCTTACCTGGGAACTCTTGGGGTGAGTGTCCACTTATAGGCGAGCATGTCTTCGCAATACACTATGAGGATCTATTTGCTTTGATTCAGCCTTGGTGTTGTTTGTTTGCTTCGTGGTTCAAACAAATGACCATCAACCATGATTATGGTCGGTAATTGTAACATCCTATTCTTACCCAATGCCATTTCATTTGTTTTCTTTCTTGTCTCTCATTTAGAATGCCTCCTCGACGCGAAAACCAGATAGCGACTGCGGAACTGGCAGAGATCATTGCGCAGCAAATGGCTGCTCAATTCCCAAACCTCTTTGCTCAATGGAACCAAGCCAACAACAACAATAATGCCCCCTGCAACTTCAAGACGTTCAACTCGGCTAAGACATCAAAGTTTTCTGGGTCTCAAGGAGCGACTGCACTTCTGCAATGGTTCGAGAGTTTAGAGAACACCTTCAGACATGTTCAATGTCCAAACGAGCGAAAGGTAGAATTCGCATCTAGCGTCTTTGAGAAACGAGCTTTGACATGGTGGAATGGTGTGATGAGAGATAGGGGTGCCGATGTGGCACTGGCTCAAACATGGCAAGAGCTTCGAGCTCTGATGATGAAGGAATTCTGTCCTCGTCACGAGATCAGGGCCTTGGAAACGGAGTTCGACGATCTTAAGCAAGTTAGCGGTGAGCATCGAGCCTACACGGATCGTTATGAGGAGTTAAGTTTGTTATGCCCGGATATGGTTACACCTTTGGATAAGGCAATCGAAAAGTACATTGATGGCCTCCCTGACTCAATACAAGACATTGTGACTGGTAGCAACCCTACTACAGTTAGACAGGCCATTGAGCTATCTGCAACCTTGACTGAATCAAAGATCAGGAAAGGTAAACTTTTCTGAAACGGTGACAAGAAACCGGTCGGGGAATCGAACCCAATCGAGGAATCAAAGACCATGGATGAACAGACTGAATCCCCTAAGAAGTCAAAGAAGCGAAAGGCTTCTCAGAACTTCGCCGTGGTCGCTCACAATGGTCAAGCCGTCCCCAACCAACCAGCTCAACCCCCTGCTAGAAAACCATACAATGGAACTGCACCCTCGTGCAACCAATGTAGCCTCCATCATCACGCCAATGTACAGTGTCGCAAATGCCCAACTTGTGGACTTATAGGCCACACAGCAAGAGTCTGCCCAGCTGCAGCTGCGCCAAACCAAGCTGGCAACAATCCTGCTCAAGGTCGTTTTCTACCAGGCTCTTGTTTCAACTGTGGCGAGATGGGTCATTTCCGAAGAAATTGCCCAAAGCTTGCTAATGCAAATCCAGCACAGGGATGAGCATCCGACTGACTAGAAGACAACATCGTTTAGAAATAATCACGTCTTATGTATTATTTTCTTTTGTTGTCAAGGTCCAAGAAACAGTTGTTATCGTTGTTTATAAATAATTCTTTTATTTACATTGCAATGTATTTCTGTGGTTGCATATATAAACGACATATCCCCTACAATACCAACAATCAAGGAACCGTATTCCTTGAAGAACAAACTACCCCCAAAATTCTCCCATTCTATGATCTCTTGCGTCTTCCACGTAATTCCTAAGTACCCGTTTCTTCTAAGAAAAACGAAGTACAAGGTGCAAGTTACAACACATGACGAATACCCAAAGTACCACTATAAATCCTTAATAGGGTACCTAAGGATTTCCCGTAAGTCCTTAATTGTTATATGCCTAAATTCGAATGTGATGATTCCTTGTAAACAAAAATCAAATTTTGGGAGATCTTCCTATCTTCTCAGATAGATCCCAGTGGACATTGTAGCCCATCGACTGGTTTCCATATCCGTATTCAATCGATAACAAGTTAATAACAAATTATAATCAAGATAAACAATTATGTGACTTTGTGCTTATGTGTTCCCGTATATGTTGTTGTGCGATCCAAATTATGTTATCCAAATCTTCGTAGAATCTTACCTATCCTTGTACAAGAGATTCATAGTAGGATACCCAAAGGTATTACTTAAAATCCTCAATGGACTTCTATGTTATAGTTAAGTCCCTCGGATTATAAAGTACTACTTCATAATTAGACCCCTTGAGTGGTCTAGTTAAACAGATTGATCCAAAAATCTGGTTATGGATATCATGTGATGATAAAGCTGAAAGGACTCCTTGGTGGCCTAACTAAGAAGATCCCATGTCGATCTAATTAAAAGGACCCGATGGAAGTCTAGTCACCCTCATCACAAGTTTGATATCCTTCCCCAAAACATTACAAAACAAACTGTGCGGACTGTGCAAGGGATTACGTAGTTATGGATGCATACATAATTATGGAATTTAGTGCACATAAATCACAACAAGTTCTGTCATGTGTCTAGAGTTAACCCTATTCATTTCCAACTCTGATGAAGCAACCGTTGAAAATAACTCCGTTAGTTCATTTTCGTTTCTGAAGATTTACCCGTTGAGGAAATGAATATCCGTTGTGTAATCCTTCATTTCCAACCCTGAGGAAGCAACCGTTGAAAATGACTCCGTTAGTTCATTTTCGTTTCTGAAGATTTATCCGTTGGGGAAATGAATATCCGTTGTGTAATCCTTCATTTCCAACCCTGAGGAAGCAACCGTTGAAAATGACTCCGTTAGTTTATTTTCGTATCTGACGATTTATCCGTTGGGGAAATGAATATCCGTTGTGTAATCCTTCATTTCCAACTCTGATGAAGCAACCGTTGAAAATGACTCCGTTAGTTCATTTTCGTTTCTGACAATTTATCCGTTGGGGAAATGAATATCCGTTGTGTAATCCTTCATTTCCAACTCTGATGAAGCAACCGTTAAAAATGACTCCGTTAGTTTATTTTCATTTCTGACGATTTATCCGTTGGGGAAATGAAAATCCGTTGTGTAATCCTTCATTTCCAACTCTGAGGAAGCAACCGTTTAAAATGACTCCGTTAGTTCATTTTCGTTTCTGAAGATTTACCCGTTGAGGAAATGAATATCCGTTGTGTACTCCTTCATTTCCAACTCTGAGGAAGCAACCGTTGAAAATGACTCCGTTAGTTTATTTTCGTTTCTGACGATTTATCCGTTGGGGAAATGAATATCCGTTGTGTAATCCTTCATTTCCAACTCTGATGAAGCAACCGTTGAAAATGACTCCGTTAGTTCATTTTCGTTTCTGACGATTTATCCGTTGGGGAAATGAATATCCGTTGTGTAATCCTTCATTTCCAACTCTGATGAAGCAACCGTTGAAAATGACTCCGTTAGTTTATTTTCGTTTCTGACGATTTATCCGTTGGGGAAATGAATATCCGTTGTGTAATCCTTCATTTCCAACTTTGATGAAGCAACCGTTGAAAATGACTCCGTTAGTTCATTTTCATTTCTTACGATTTATCCGTTGGGGAAATGAATATCCGTTGTGCAATCCTTCATTTCCAACTCTGATGAAGCAACCGTTGAAAATGACTCTGTTAGTTCATTTTCGTTCCTGACGATTTATCCGTTGGGGAAATGAATATCCGTTGTGTAATCTTTCATTTCCAACTCTGATGAAGCAACCATTGAAAATAACTCCGTTAGTTCATTTTCGTTTCTGAGGATTTGTCCGTGGAGGAAACGAACATCCGTTTGCTTATTCCGTCATTTCCATTTCTGAAGAATACCCGTTGAGGAAAATGACTCCGTCTATTCATTTTCGTTTCTGAAGAACGACCGTCGAGGAAATGACAGGATATTGCCTTGCATATCGCTGGTGGGTATTTGGCAAAGTCACTAATGGACTACTACGAATAAATTTCGGGACGAAATTTCCTAAAGTAGGGGAGACTGTGACACCTGTGTCACCACGACCATCAAACAAATGCCAATCCGATGAAATATCGTATTTCATACTTGGGATCTTGTATAAATATGTGTATCTTTTGCACATATCAATTCTTGTACAATTTCAAACTTTACAACGCTTTCTGGAGAATTATATGCAAACTGGTGCGTAAATGTACTCAGTTTAATGCGAAAAATACTCCGGAACACCATCATATACTTAACATACCTTAAATAAACTTTACATAACTGAGAAATAAGTTTTGAAGGCTTTGGTATGGCAAAAAACAAGTTAATTCGCTTACAGGGACTAAACTTGACAAACTGCGAAAGTATGCCAATTCGTACTAAAACAGACATTCCGGAACATGTCCATAAGTTAAACATGCCATAAATATATTCTCTACAACTTAGAAATAGGCTTTGAGGTATTCGGTGTGTTAAAATAAACTTTTGGATCATTCAGGGACTAAAAGTGTCAAAAAGTGCATAAGTTTGCACTTTCGCGCATAACTTACGTTCTGAATACATCCGGACATCCAAAAATTTATGTAAGCATCCTTATATTATGCCTTAGTGTTTGGCATGAGAAAAATCCATTCGTCGCGTCATTTGGATCGTCTTTCGCGCTTATGCGCATTCCGTCGTAATTAAGCGAACATCGCGTTCGTACGGCCAAACGAACCAACATCCGACACATTTTTGAGCATGTTTCATGTCCACAATGTTTAGGCATCATTTTAGGGCCTTAAAGTTGGCTTTACGGGCCTTAGAAGTGTCGGAAATGGCTTAAATACGCAACAGGGACCAAAACTGCCATTTCTGAAAGTATGTGCAGATCAGACAGGCCCAGGCGGCCCGCCTGAGTTTTGTCTGATCCTGATGCGGGCCGCATGGCCCCTACAGTTGTAGAAACTTTGTTTTCTTGCACAACTTGGCCTTTCAAACACCCCAAAGGGCAATGCCCTTTCACAATCTGTAGAGATAAGGGTCACATTAAGCCACCACAACATCTTGACAAGTGTACGGTTTGGATCGTGGCACGAAATTCAAGAAACGATCCTAACGGCTTTACTTTTCCTATAAATACCCCCCCTTTTGGTTAAAACCCACAAAAATCTGATCTAAAGCTCTAAGTTGGAACCTTTGTTTCATACCTGAGCCATTTTGATCTAGATTAGCATTCGGGGACCCTTCGTAAGTGTTCTTTCGTTCTTTTATTCGCTTTTCGAGTCCGAAAGTCAAAGTTTTGTTTGACTTTCTATGTGACCAGCCTATGGTCAACACGAAGTTCATGGAACTTCATAACGTGAGCGTGATCACGATGGTTATAGTCCATGGCGACTATACCTACTGATTACCACGTTATCTAGGCTCAGTGACGAGTCGTAGTTTTGGCCTTCTTGCATATTTTGTAACCAAACTACTCGTGAGCATCAAAGCCGTTTGTTTTGATGCCAACTCTGTTTTCTAAACTTAGTTAAGCATGTTCTAACATGCTTAGCTCGTCACTTTTAGTATAATGCTTATATAGGGTCGTAAAGTAAGCGATCTAAACAATCGCTTATACTTTCGAACCCGACCCATTTGGTCGATCATTAGGATCCGACCAAACACATTAGGTGACCATAGCTGTAACCTTCCGAGGTTATACCTTGTGGTCACGATGTTAGGCGTTCCAAACGCGTTCTACGCGAACGACGCGTTAAGGTAGCATAAGCTACCTAAACGGGTCGTAATGGGTCGCAAGCACTTAGGTTAGGTTTCATTTTAGTATGTAGGCTTTGTTAAACCATATTACACGAGTCTCCATACTCGTTTGGTTTACGAACCCGCATACTATCCGATCCTTCCGATTTTGGTCAGGTATATTAACATAGCTACCTATTAGGTGCCGTTTGATATTCCGTGATCACTAGCATTGTGTGATTATTACACAAGAACTTCAGAGCAATCTCAGGTGAGTACATTGAACCCCTCTTTTACTGTTTTCCAAACTGTTTTGGGGTGAAACACATGTGCCTACATGTTACTTTCATGCTTTCCGGTTTTCACATCATATACTTGCTATGTTCGATAGTACATATATAGTACATGATTTCATTGTGTTTATGCTATGTATGTCCATTATGTGCATACTTAGCACATCACTTTACAATACATTTCATGCTATGTGTGCCCATTGTGTGCGTACTTAGTACATTGTTTTACATTACATTTCATGCTATGTATGCCCATTGTGTGCGTACTTAGTACATTGCTTTACATCACATGCTATGTATGCCCATTGTGTGCGTACTTAGTACATTGCTTTACATTACATGCTATGTATGCCCATTGTGTGCGTACTTAGTACATTACTTTACATTGCATTGCATTTCTGTTGCATATGCTCATCCAGCATATGAACACATTATACTACATTTTGAACCGCTGTAACCATTTGACTTTGTGAACCGTCTTAACCCTTCGATTATATGAACCGTTTGTAACCATTGAACCGCGTAAACCAGTTGTATCCGTTGACATGATATACATTTGACAATAGACATTTGACTATACATAAACATTTCCACAATTGTTAAACATTTCATCTTGATGGTTTGGTTTGAGTAAGTGATTAAGTAACGAGGCGTGTGTAATATGATACAAGCATGGTGGATACGCCGCTGGTACTTCCTATATATAAGTGTTTGTATGGTATTACATATCGTAGCGTTATTTGAATCATTTCAATTTGAGACATATGACATTTTATACAAATAACACACTTTTCACGAGACATTGTTTTACAAACGACTTATCTTATACAAACTCATTTTACATGGTTATCCGTTTAACCATACAGTGTTCTCTTATTTATACATATCATCTGATCTTATCGTTTTTCAAATGATTTACAAAGCAAATTACAAGGTTCATGACTAAACATTTTCTCAAACATAAGTCATGAATTCCGTTTTCACAAAATCAATGTATCTCATAGGCATTTTTATGCTGAAGTACCTATTTTCACATGTGTTTTCAGGAGATGATGCATAGGACTTATCAAGACATACTTAGGCGGACATGTGCCTTAGTGCCTTAAAACGAGACAAGAACTAGTTAATTTATGTTATGTACTCTTTGGTTCTTGTTTAAACAATGTAAACATTCATGTTTTGATTAATAAAACGAAACTTCAATTGCCATGGATTTGAAACAATTGATTCTGTTACAACACTCCCCGACGTTTCCGCCACGTTTTGTATGTTCTACGTGGTCGGGGTGTGACAAAAAGCACGAAAGTAACAAGTAGGCACATGTGTTTCACCCCAAAACGTTTGAAAAACAGTAAAAGAGGGGTCTATGTACTCACTTTAGGGTGCTTAGAATTCTTGAACAACAACCAAGCAAAGCTAGAGGGATCACGGAATCAAACGGCACCTAATATAGGTAACCATGTAAATAACTGGACCTAAATCGGAAGATCAGATAGAATGAGGTTTCGTAAAACAAATGAGTATAAGAACTCATGTATTATGGTTTAACAAAGCCTACATTCTAAAACGAAACCTATCCTATGTGCTTACGACTCACTATGACCCGTTTAGGTAGCTTATGCTACTTTAATGCGTCGTTCGCGTGAAACACGTTCAGACCGCCTAACTAGTCCTATGACAAGTATTATATGCCTTAACATGTCTAATAATGTTGCCTAATTAGTTTAGATGTCAAAATTTAGGTTACATATGCTTAAAATGAATTTATGCGCAAAAAGGGCATTTTGGTAATTTTCCTAAGGCATATAAACTACCTATCATACAACTAACTAAACGTAGTGACCATAAGGTATAACCTTGGAAGGTTATTCCCTATTCAACTATGGTCGCCTAATGTGTTTGGTCGGATCCTAATGATCGACCAAACGGGTTGAGTTCGAAAGTATAAGCGATTGATTAGATCGCTTACCTTACGACCCTACATAAGCACAAATCTAAAAGTAACGGGTTAAACATGTGAAAACATGTTTAACGAAGTTTGAAAACAAGTTTGGTATCAAAACAAAGGGTCTTGATACCCAAGAGTATTTTGGTTACAAAATACGCAAGAATACGTATTTTGGCCGAAACTACGACTCGTCACTATGCCTAGATAACGTGGTAATCAGTAGGCATAGTCATAAGGGACTATAACCATCGTGATTACGCCCACGTTATGAAGTTCAAACGAACTTCGTGTAGACAATAAACTGGTCAATGCAGAAAGCCAAACAAAGTTTGACTTTCACGCTAGAAACACGTAAAAGAACGAAAGAATACTTACAAAAGGTCCAAGAATGGAAGTTTTGACCCGATTATTCTCAGGTATGAAGTGAAAGCACCTTAACTTAGAGAACCATCAGATCAAATGTGAGTTTTGAAGTGAAATGCTTGGGGGTATTTATAGTAATCGGTCCACCGTTAAGATTGTTCCTTGATTCCCGAGCTTCGATCATGGCCTTACACTTGCACCCCCTGATTTATGAAACCATGGGAACCCCAAAACCAGCCCACAAGATTGAAAACAAGCAAAGGAAACCATGTACAAGTAGCTGGGTTTTATAAAAATGGTTTCTGTTGAGCTAGGGAGGGCTTACGGACCGTAAGCAACTCCATACGGTCCGTAAGGACCCTTGTTGCTGGCAGAAACTTTGCAAACTTGGCAGAACAGGCCCCTGCATCTTCTAATCCATCCATTCGATTGACAATCATTCGATTCGATCATCATCATCACTTCCACAACCCTAATCATCATTCACCTTTCCAATCCATTCATCACCATCAATCATTCCAAACCCTAATCACTATTTCCACCACTTCAAGGCTTCAATGTAGGATCGTTGTATGACCTAAACGAGTCGTTCAGAAGAGTTTTAATCCGAATCAAAGGCGGAATTCGATGATACGGACTTGATTAAAGCTTGATTCACGCTTAGATTCACTTTAATTATCTTGTTTATTGATTTCAAAGCTAAACAGATCACTTGACAATTTGGCAGCACCTCGACTCTGAAATCTGCAACATTACAAATGAATTCAAGACTCAGCTATATATAGACCCACCATTTCGCATGGAATGGACTCACACGAAATGGCATTTCGTGCGAAATGGCAATACCATTTCGTGCGAAATGGCTATACCGTACATGTTTCTTGATTTTCTTGAACTACGTGTCCTAGACTATCATTCTAGATACAAGACTCGATACAAGACGAAGTTTATAGACATATATGCACCAACAGACTCCCCCTTGGATGTTGACGAAGTCTTCGGCATCGAGTCTTCGGTAGTCTTCAGTATTGATCTGTCTTCTCACTCTTTCCAAAGTATCTGATAGTGTAAGCGTCCTCAATCTCTTTTTCTTCTCTCCTATTTTTCTTTTACTCTTCCAGAATCGCAATCTGACTCTTCTAATTCTCTTGATCAGATCTCTTGATTCCTTAAGTTTAACAGCATCAGCAGCTAGCACTCAAACTTGGCTTTTACAATCTTCAAACTCCCCCTTGAATGTTGATCCAGAAACTGTATCTGACTCTTTCGTCTTCAGACTCCCCCTTTCGATAAGTTGGGATGGCAGTCTTGAATAGCTTTCGTTCTAGAGTCGTATTCTGGCTCAAACTTTGCCCAGGCTTAACCATGGGGATCTAGCTTTGCTGCTTTCATAGGTTCAGAACTGTTTCCTGGTTCTTAGAAACATGACATTTAAACCTCTTGACTTTTTGACTTCTTTTGTTGTTTTTGTCAGTTTTTTAATAATCCACTTAAGTATCCAGATCCAAGTTAATGACCCTGGGTACTTAATTTGCCTACCAAGTTCAACTTAATGACCTTGGTTGACCTGAGACAAAACAAAACTGACTTTTGTTCAACATTTTTCAAAACATTATTCTGAAAATTACAAGTTTCAAATTAATGAACTTGTGTTGACATTTCATCTTTCAGGTTTTATCATAATGAGCTCCCAACCCATCTTCCAGTTTAGAAACTTCCTGCATTTGCCACACAAACTACGAATCTGAAGATCAGCTTTCCTCTTTAGTTTATCGATAAAACAAAGTAGAAATATAAAATCTTTTCGGATTTTGAATAAAGTTTCTAGACTAGAATGCTAAACAAAAATGAAATGCAGTAAATGTAAACTATTTACAAACATATTTTTGGTTAGCGTGTTAGGGAATCATATCAGTTACCGACAGGCTACAAGTACCGTTAAGCTTTGATTTCATATTCAGTATTAAACAATTCGCGTAGATTGCCGATATACTGATCCTCCTAAGTTTTCACACAAATTTCAATCTGATCAGGATACAAATTTAGTGATTTAAGATCTTAACTTATACGCGTGTACCACCTCAGAATATACTCCCGTATCCAGGCTACTATATCCAGTCTTACAGGTGAGCGCACACTAATGATATCTGTAAAGGGTAAATGCGAGGCCATGAGAGCTCAGGTTAGAACCTCCGTTCAATCAGAGAGATGATGGCTCGACTTTAGGTGGGTCCCCTTTGGGGATCTTCTTTTTCAACAGCACATGATTAGCATTTTTCAATGTTTCATCATTTTTTATGCTGAGGGTGAGCTTTAAAAATAAAGCAGTGAAGAGTATTATAAGAGGACTAGGCTATTGCTTCCGCAAAATCAGAAGTCCTGGTATAATACCCCAGATATCATCACGTACAAAGACCTAGTATGTCAGAAATAGAGCCTTTCAAACAGGATTTCAGGGGTTACCTATATATCCGAGAGATGTTCCCCACGTATAAGCATGTAATAAAGCACATGATTAGCATTTTTCAATGTTTCATCATTTTTTATGCTGAGGGTGAGCTTTAAAAATAAAGCAGTGCAGAGTATTATAAGAGGACTAGGCTATTGCTTCTGTAAAATCAGAAGTCCTGGTATAATACCCCAGATATCATCACGTACAAAGACCTAGTATGTCAGAAATAGAGCCTTTCAAACAGGATTTCAGGGGTTACCTATATATCCGAGAGATGTTCCCCACGTATAAGCAAGTAATGATTTAGGTTTATATCCCAAACAAACTTACTAAATGCGTAAAAACCTACCAGCATATCATCAGCGAGACTGCTTAACGCATTTAAACTTTACATTTCTTTAGCATACTGCAACCGTCTAGCTAATGTACTATCATTTTCCCTTTTTACACAAGCTCTTTTTCAGTTTTCTATTGTTTTTGGATTTTAGAAATATCTCATGTTTTTGGGTTTTTGAATTTTTTATTGTTTTTCTATTATCTGAAAAAAATAACCTACTCCCCCTAAATACCAAAACAAGTAAAAAATCGACAAACCATTGCAGTTTGCTTTTCAACATCATCTACAGTGGTACCTTCATCTACGCCAAGAATCCCCTTCGACACCGATAAACGCTTCATACCGTTCAGTTTTAAAAGACATTGAAAACGAGTTTTATCAAACGCTTTGGTATGTAAATCAGCTTTTTGTTCGTCAGTGTGGATTTTCTCAATTCGTATCAACTTCTTCTCGAAACAATCTCAGATGAAGTGATGACGAATTTCAATGTGTTTCGTTTTAGCATGATGAACAGGATTTTTTGTTATATTTATAGATGCCTCATTATCAACAAAGATAGGGGTGGTAAGAAATTGCAAACCGTAGTTGCGCATCTGTTGCTGGATCCACAAGATCTGAGAGCAGCAGCTGCTAGCAGATACATATTCGGCTTCACATGTGGATAAAGCGACAGAGGTCTGCTTCTTACATTGCCAGGTGACCAAATGTGGTCCGAAAAACTAGCATCCCGAAGTTGTTGACTTAGCGTTAACTTTGCAGCATCCGAAGTCGGAATCAGAATACCCTTCGAGCGTAAAGTCGCCTTCTTTTGGATACCACAACCCCAGTGATGGAGTTCCTTTCAGGTAGCGTAATATCCGTTTCACAATCACCATATGCGAAGCTCTCGGGTTTGACTGAAACCGTGCTGCGAGGCAGGTTGGATACATGATATCGGGTCTTGAAGCTGTCAAATGCATCAACGATCCGATCATGGAACGATACATCGTTTCATCCACCTTCTCTCCGGTGAGATCAGGGTTTATCCCATGGTTCGTCGCTAATGGGGTGGAAGCTGGAGTAGTCCCGGACATCCCAAATTTCTCTAAGATACCATGAACATACTTCGTCTGATGTATGAATATTCCCTTGGGCAGTTGATCAACCTGAAGCCCCAAGAAGAACTTCATCTCACCCATTGATGACATTTCAAATTTTTGCTTCATAACTCTTTCAAAATCTTTGCACAAATCTTCATTTGTTGACCCAAATATGATGTCATCCACGTATATCTGAACTATCAGAAGATGTCCGTCGACTTCTTTGGTGAAGAGAGTGGCATCCACTTTTCCTCGGATAAAGCTGTTGGCAAGCAGATGTTGAGACAATGTCTCGTACCAGGCTCTCGGGGCCTGGTGTAAACCATACAGCGCTTTATCCAGTAAATAGACCTTGCCTTTGTGGATTGGGTCGGTGAAGCCCGGTGGCTGTCCGACATATACCTCCTCTTTTATCTTCCCGTAGAGAAAAGCCGATTTAACATCTAGCTGATATACTTTAAATCCTTTCCAAGATGCAAATGCTAGGAAGATTCTAATCGCTTCAAGTCTAGCAACAGGAGCATATACTCCAGTGAAATCTATACCCTCCTGCTGACTAAAGCCCTGGACTACGAGTCGAGCTTTGCTGCGAATAATAACCCCTCGATCATCTCTTTTGCACTTAAACACCCATTTGGTGTTTATCTTCCTGTGACCATCAGGCAAGTCTACCAATTTCCACACTCCCAACTTCTCGAACTGACTCAGCTCCTCCTGCATCGCGTTAACCCAAGAATCTTCGGTTAGTGCTTCCTTATATGTTCTCGGTTCAATCTACGAAATAAAACAACTAAGTGAAAACTCTATTTGTAAAGGAGCAATTGTAGAATAAAAACAAGTAAGGCCTTGGTCAATTTGTCGTCTGGTGTGGACGCCTGATTGCAACTCTCCAATAATCAACTCCTCTGGATGGTACGAAAGAGTTCTCGGCATCACCTCGCCTGGAACATCTACCTCTCCTTCCAAATTTGTGACATTCTGATTTGCACCTTGTTCACTAACTGGATTTGTTTGATTTGAAATCTGGACTTGCTCCCCTTCAGAATCTAAATCATCACGATCGAATATTGGCCTATCATCAGATTCTAGATTATCGTTGACCGCCGTCTGATTGTCAGGAGCATGTTCACGTTCTGAAGATGATGGAATTTGCTGAATATCATCATGTTCACCAGCATTGCTTGGACCTGCTTCATCGTCATTGGAAGTTTGATATTAACGTCTAGAAGACTCAGCTGGAAACCTTTCCTATGATGATTCATATTCTCTTAGAATATCCAACTCGTCAAAGAACTCTGGTTCTTCCTCCATGTCGAATGAATCCCACAGAGTGTCATAATTGAAGCGCCATGAGTCACTTGGATTCTGAGGTGGCATTGTATAACCTTGGCACTCAACATTATGTGCTTCGATGATCCGCTTAAAGCTTGGAACAAAGACTCGTTTCAATGGACTTGTGTAACTCACGAATATTCCCTCGATGCTCTTTGGACCAAATTTACCATAAGGTTCTAGAACTGTGCAGGGAGACCCGAACGGTTCCAGATACTTCAGGTTAGGTTTGCGGTTGTTGATCAGCTCGAAACATGTCTTGTTGAATTTCTTCACCGTAAGAACCCGGTTAACTATATAGCAAGCGGCTGACACTGCTTCTGCCCAAATGTTGACTGGTAACTTTGAATCAGCAAGCATTGTCCTGGTCGTTTTTATCAGTGTCCTATTTTTCCTTTTTGCTACTCCATTTTGCTGCGGAGTATAAGGCGCGCTGAATTCTTGCAGTATACCTCTTTCATCACAATATACTTCCATTTTGCTATTCTTAAACTCTGTACCGTTGTCACTTCTTAATCTTCTGATTCGAGTTCTGTACAAATTTTCAATTTTTCTGAACAGCGTCATCAAACTCTCGAATATCTCTTCTTTTGCCTTCAGAAATGTTACCCACGAAAATCTCGAAAAATCGTCTGTGACTACTAAACAGTAGAAATCACCAGTTATACTGTTGACATTCACAGGACCAAAAAGATCCATGTGAAGTCTCTCCAACGGCCTCGAGATTGAGTTTTCCTTCTTCCCAGGGTGAGATTTCTTTCGCTGTTTACCTTTGACACAACTAATGCACTCCCCCTCAAGATGGAAACCTTTCAAATGAACACCAGTGACTAAGTCGTTGTGCACCAGATGGTTCATTTTTCGCAGGTGAATGTGGCCCATCTTTCGATGCCATAATTGCGATTCTTTTTCTGTTGCTCTTGACATGAAGCAGTGAGCCTGAACTGTGGTAGTAGTTGCTACACTCATGTCCAACACATATAGATCGTTGACTCTTGGTGTTCTCATGATGACCCACTCTTCGGGGACAACAAACCCCGGCTTCGGAATCAAGCATTCTTTATCTGTGAAGTGCGTTGTATACATGCGGTCACAGATCTGAGAGATGCTCAGAAGATTGTTTTCCAGCTCGACGATGTAGTTTACTCTATCAAACGTGATAATACCATTAGATAGAGTTCCTTCACCAATTATACGACCACCTTGATTGCCTGCAAATCCCACATATCCTCCATTAAACCCTCGAACATTATACAGTAGGGTTTTCTTCCCCGACATGTGCCGAGAAGCTCTACTATCCATAATCCAACTTGAGATGGATCTTGGAAGCTCCTGCACATATTACAAACATTTTAGTGAGATTTTGAAGCTTCCCAAGCCTCTTTCGACTCAGGTAGCTTAACGTTTAAAATTGTGGTTTTGGTGTATAATGGCGGGAAATTTTTGTCATTCATCTTTAAATTTTCTTCAGTCCCAACCTCAACCTCTTTGTACAAGAAAAATTCATCTTTTTGAGGTTGACCAGATGGTTAGTCTTTCTTCGGAACATTCTTCTTCTCAGAAGTGGACATTTGTTTTTCAAGTTTCTCATAGTAATCCAAAGGAACATGCATCTTTACCGGTGTGGTAGAAGATGATTGTTTTGTAGACTCTGAAACTTTTGGTTTTTGAGAACTTGTTTTCTTCTCAACAGATTTTGGCTTCCATGTTTGTTGAGATGACGCAACCCGCTTGTAAAATTTGTCATTTTTAGTTACCACATTCTTTACGGATTCAGTTTTGAATTTGGTGTTTTCATTTTTCAAAACTTTCTTCTCAACAACCATTGGAGCTTTGCCTTTTGCATCAACTTTCTTTTTCGGACTCTCAACAGCTTCAGACTTAGGCTTTAAGTTGGTGCACTTTCATGCAATGTGTCCAACTTGATTGCATTTGAAGCATGTTCGGGTGTCAACTACCTGACTTGTGCCTTCGGTCTGAGGCTGCGAGGCTTTCTTCTCAAAGAATTCTTCATTTGTTTTCGAAAAAATCTCAGATTCTTGCTCGGAATGAGAACTCGAGCTTTTTACAAACACCTTTTTCTCGACAAACTTCTTGTTTTGAAAGTTCCTTCTTTGATTGTTCTTACCACCCTGATAACCACCCGACCATTTGTTTTGGTTGTTGTTAGAAAAACGTGGTGGTACAACAGGTTTTTTGTAGTAAGATTTGTCTTTTTCAAAGTTTAATTGCCTCTTGGAATGTTTCAAACCTTCAATTTCACCCACATCAATCTCAACCAACTTGAACACATTTTTTAATTTATCAACATTCACATTTCCAAAGGAAATTCAAGATCCGAATACAACTTATCTGATCCCGACATCTTGTACATCACAAGATTAGGTTCTTCACTTAAGTTGTTTTTGGATGTTAATTTTGGAATGTAATTGTTCAGAAAGCATTCTCCGTCCTCAGTTGAATCACTTTCAGATTTCAAAACATTTTCAACCATACTTTTAACAACTTCGGACTGAACACTGTCTTCATCTGATGATGAAGAGAATGTGATATCGATTGTTTCTGGAAGTTTTACCTCATGTGTTTCATCATCGTTAACCAACCTGGATTTTTTCTTTGAAAAATTATTCAATACTGGCGGTGGAACCTGATGATACCCAATCCCAGTTCCATCAGAATATAAATCTTCGCCAGCTTGGTTCTTCCCAAAGGGTTTGGGAACAATGTGTTGAAGAACAAAACTTGCGGAGTTGTAACTGTTGAGTTTCAGATTGATGCGTTCATTTTCAATCTTAGCTTCCTGAAACTGAAGCTTCAGATTAGCAATCTCGTCCAACTGTTGGTTGATTTGCTTTTCTTTCAATTGAAGGACTCCTGACAATTGAAAATTTTCTTTGCTTGTTTTACTGTTTCTCTTATCAGAATCTTTTATCGTTCTCTTTAGCTTCTCATAATTTTCAAAAAGTTGACGGTTTTCATGAATTAACTTTTCATTCTCTTTCCTAAATTTTTCTACTTCAATTTTATCTTTTTCAAGTTTATCAGTTAATTCTTTGATTCTATCCTTTGAAGCTTTTACCAATTTGTCAAGACTCAAGATTTGATTTTCAACTTCTCTATCAGTCAGTTCTTGAGTCTTCTTACCACTAAGATAAGCATGTGTACTACAAACCTTGCAGTTTTTCATGCAATTTTTGTAGTCACTTTCAATTTTGGCTTTATCAGTCTTACCTGACTCATTTGTTGAATCATTAGAACTGACCTTACTCTTTGACTCAGTTCCAGACTTAGGATCTACCTCTAACTCATTCGCTGCAAGAACTTTATCAGCCATTTCTTTTAGGTTATCTGTTGTGAACTCTTTTGTCGTTTCGATTATTCCATCATCAATCTTCTTTGACTGCAACTCCTTCTCCTTTTCTTTTTCTTCAGCTTCTCTTATCCACCACATTCTCTGTCTTGCTTCTTCCTCTTCTGCTATTTGCTCGATAAGAGTCTCAACAAGAAATGTTGATGGTTCCACAAGTATATTTCCCTTAGGATCCAAATAGCATTCTCTGTCAGCGTCCCATCTCTTTGCACTTTTTGCCTCTTTCCATGCACGATAATGTCTGTCTTTCATGTTTTGGGCTAACATCTTTCTATTGACATATTTCTCTTCTTCAGTTCGGTTGTCTTTGAAAGGAACAATTTTTGTCATGAAGGCATAACCCACTGCGTCTTCTTCTGGTAACATATCGCTCCAATCAAAGCTCTCATCATCATGGATAACGACTAATGCTCTCGACTTTTCTTTGGGAGAAACTTCTAACTGCTTCATTCTAGGAGATTCTGCTTTGTTTTGATGATAGATGACCCTTTTATAATAGTCCTCACGGAATAGATTGGCCGTTTCATCAGCAGCTGCATTTCGACATTCTCGTTTAAAGTGCCCCTTTTGCTTTCACTTGAAACATGTAACCTTTGATTTATCAAACCCTAGTTTAGTTGAAGGTCTACCAATGGAATGTCTGCCTGTAATCTCCATGAACCTTTGAGCCCTTCTAACTGCACTCGCCATACACCATCTAATGTCAATCAACTCCATTTCTTTGGGGTCAATTTGATCATAGTCTTCCTTGGTGAGGTTAGTGTTTCCGATATTTCCAGCAACAAGGCTCTCATATGATTCCAAGACGAATGCTAAAAACACCATTTGTTGCTTGGCTGCTTCTTCGCTGAAGCTTTGTGCATTGTTGAGGTCTACAACAATATTGCACTGGAACATGTTTTTCGGAACTGATTGTTGTAGTTGACTTAGAGCAGTTGAAGATGATCCTCCATAATAACCACTGCTTGGACCTTCTTGATTTGGCATGTTTGAGTTTTCTGCTGAGAATGCAGTCTTTGGTGACACATTTTTAGGAATCATACTTCCCCGATAATATAAATCAACATTTTGTTGATACGAGGAATTTTGATTTTGTTCGTTTTCCTGATCTCCAATTCATGACTCTCCAACCTTTCGATTAGCAAATCAACTGTCAAATCAGTCGAACTCACTGTGTTCTTCAACATTAGCACAAAATACTGCCAATCTTTCTCATCAGGCAGTGAATCAAACAACTTATCAACCAACTCTTCCTGTGTAAACGCAATTCCATATCTTGCAAGTTCCATCTTTAAGTGACCGAATCTTTCTATCATCTTTATGATGTGCGTGAAGTGTGTTATATTTTTGATGTATATTTAAGCCCCTTTTACACTTTTAGCCAAGTTTTAAATTTATAAAACACGATATTTACTAACACTAAACACACATATGGGCAAGTGCACCCATCGTGGACGTAGTATAGTGTTGGTAAGATACCGAGGTCGTCCAAGGACACAAGAGCTTTTAATACCGGTTTATCCTCAACGTCTAACCAAATCAAAAAGTGAGAAAAATGTTTTTAACTAAGAAAATAAAAACTAACTAAATGCTGAAAAATAAAATAAAATAAAAACAGATAGACAAGATGAATCACTTGGATCCGACACATGTATTAGTATAACCTTTGATTATTTTCGCACTTTTGCACTTGTTTAAGAGATTATCTTAGTTATTGTAGTAGGCCCCTCTTTTGAAGGCGACGTTACCCTCAACCCAGTAGTTTGAGTCAGCAAGGATACAATCCTAAAGGGTCGGATTATTGAAAGATAATGAATTAAGTTATTAATGCAAACTGTGGTAGGCCCCGCTTTCGGCGGTGACGTTACCCTCGGCTAAGTAGTCTGAGTCAGCAGGGATACAGTCCTAAATAGCCGGGTTATAGTATTAATAGTAGTTAACTTATGAGGGGGTCAAAGAGTTTGGATCCCCGCCATCCAATACCTATGGGCATTGAAGGAGATCCTACTAAATTTGACCCAGGTCCCAAGCAGGACCTCTAAACGCTGAACAAGGGCAAGACCCTTACCAAACCGTTCCCTTAACCCCCGACCAGGTAGCCAACATACCTCCATATAGACCGTGGAGATATGAATGGTGAAAATCTTTTATTTTATATAGACAGTAAAATAATGCCAAGACACCACGGACAAACGATAAGGAAAGATCACCTTCAACATAAGCAACTAGTTATTAAAGTCATTAATACAAAACCAAATAAAAAGTGCAAAAGATTAAAAATAAAAAGTATTATACTAAACACTTGTCTTCACCAAGTGATGTAAGAGACTTAGGCAAACATGGCCTTGATTGTCAAGAACTCTTACGATCAATCTTGGATCCCGAGACGACTCACACACTCTACGATGGACAATGGATGATGGTGGTGGATGATGGTGTTATGGTGGTGGTGGGTGGTGGATGGAGTGTGAGAGAGGTGGTGTGCCAAGGGATGAGATGGAATGAAACCAAGCA
The DNA here is from genome assembly GCF_002127325.2 of Helianthus annuus. Lineage (NCBI taxonomy): Eukaryota > Viridiplantae > Streptophyta > Magnoliopsida > Asterales > Asteraceae > Helianthus > Helianthus annuus. Next base: position 97,119,272 of record NC_035438.2, on the reverse strand, counting down.
CTCCTATTTATAGGCTGAACAGAAGGCTGGGCACGGCCCCGTGTCCGCTGGACACGCACCCGTGCCCGTCTGACACTCTCTCTCCTCATTAATTGTAATTCGCAATTACAATTAATGCGCCTGCTGTACTTTCACCACGCCCCCGTGCCCGCTGGACACGGCCCCGTGGTGGGCAATGTAAGCTTCTATAAGTTTGTCTTTTATGCTGCTTCTTGGGCACGGCCCCGTGCTGGCTGAGCACGGGGCGTGTTCAGACTTTTGCTTTCTCTTCTTTGCCTTGGAGGATGCCGTTGAGGGTCCGGGCAGTCTACTTTTATTCCTTTTCTTATATTTATGCTAGAATTAGTTGTCTTTTTGCTTCTTTTGTGCATTTGAGCTCATTTCATCCTGAAAATATAAAAGAAAGACAAAAACACTCTTTTTCCAACATTAGTACTTAAAAAGGGTTAGTTTTATGCCTTAATTGATGTGATTTATATGTTGTATTTTACACACATCAAATACTCCCACACTTGAACTTTTGCTTGTCCTCAAGCAAAACTCTTTAAATGTGGCTTACACTCCCAAATGGAATAGGTAGTAGAGAAAGTTTTTGGCTTGTCATAGAGTGTCGGGAATCCAAGATCTTTGTAAGTTTTATTTTTATTTATTTACAATCCTATTCGTTATGATTTATTTAGAACGTTTCACAAGATAAATTACTTATTCGGGCATAGCATGCCTTATTAAAATTCCATTTATATACAAGTTCACATACCTCACGGGAGATCACTCAACACTCGGCCGAAGGTGTAATTTTTTTAGTGAATCACTCGAGAGCGGCATGGAACTTACGCCTTCCATAGGCTTGCCAAGCAATCAATCCTCCTCCTTTTTAACTTTTTACCTTTGTAAATATCAAGAGGACTTTTTGGGTGAAGGGTTAGGCTTGGGTTAAAGGTGGGTGGTTGGGTTAGTGGTTAGTAAAAGGGCGAAAATCGTAAAAAGCGTCGGTTTTCGTGACACACCTTGTTTTTAGTGACTTTTTATTTTGAAGTATTTCTCCAAACAAGCTTTTATATAGCTTTTGTTTGTTTTTGACTTCATCATTTTCTTTTTTTTGATAAGTCACATAAAATAGCGAGCTTACGAAAAACCGAGCTTGTTACTAAAATAAAGGGTGAAAAATAAAAAAGGGTTTTTGGTGGGTAAAAAGGGTTTTAGGGTAATGAAATGAAAGGTTTAGGCTCAAAGGGGCTAACTAGGGGGATTTTGGGTAGGTGGTAAAAAAAAATGAAAAATAATGGTGTAGAAAGAAAAATATGGTTAGTCCTAATGCCTCCATCACTTACTTACTTGGGTTTAAGTTGGTAAGGACCGGGAATGTATCGTCGTGGCAAGTTCTAGAGTTGTAAGAACCAAGCGGCTATTCACACAAGAAACGAAAAATGAGCATTTAGTCTAAAGATGTATATTTGTATGCTCAATAAAGGCTCAAAACTCACTTTTGTGGGAATGGGTTTTTAATGCGATCAAGTATATATAATCGAATTTTTAACTAGACTTGTTATGCCGTTTCGTAATTTTCTTATGTTGGTTCTTTGTTATCACGACGTTATCGGTTGTAAATTTGTAAAAATATAACCTTTTTAGAACTTGTTATTCCCAAATTAAACCAAGACAAGTAAAAAAAAACGAAAAGTTTTTGAAAAAAAATTTGGGGTGTTTAGCGGTTCCAATAGAGTTTTGTGTAAGGCTTGTAATTAGGATTTGCAAAATTCAAGGTTTTAGCATCCCCCCCACACTTAAATTACACATTGTCCTCAATATGTCCCAAAAATAATATTTTCGGTTGATTGGAATGTGTAAAAGTGGGTTAAAAAGCAAAGATTTATGTTACTGGCAGCCTGGACACGGCCCCGTGGCGAACTGCCAGTAATGAAAACTTACAGAAGATGAACACGGGGGCGTGTCCACTAGACACGGCCTCGTGTCTGGAAAATAATTGCAGGTCAGTAACCAATCAGCAGGTCTGGGAGATGAACACGGGGGCGTGTCGGCTGGACACGTCCCCGTGTGGACAGTCTGTGAGCCTGAAAAACAGGTTTTGTCTCCTGGTTTCTCCATTTTGGGGCTGCAAGTGCTAAGGTTTAGCACTCTAACCCTTGCATTGTACCTGTTTAATCACTCAATACCACACCAAGCAAACATAAACCATCCTAATTTACCAACGTTAATTGTCTCCAAGCATAAAGTGAAAATAAAACGAAAATAAAAAAAAGAAAGTAAATTGTTCAACAAGCGGCACGCAGGCCGTAAATTGTTCGATAGAGAAGGGTACTTAAACCTGTGGGCTCATCACCAACCTGCCCCTTGTTCCTTCAAACGTCCATGTCTTCACCGCTATCATCACCTCCATCCCCATGCCCCGCCATGTACTCCCGGATGCTACCGATATCATCTTGTATATCGTTGATGTTGCGCTCAATAGCTCCAACCCGGTGGTATGTGTTGTTGGGAAGGTTGTAGGTGTTCCTGGTACACATGCGGTTTTCCTGCAAAAGATCATGTAAGCTTTGAAAGTTAGGAAAACCGCCTCCTTGTGAGAAGGATTGACCCGGATCGCCACGGGGTTGGTACTGGTAGTGGGGAGATGGTGTGTGGAGAACTAGGGCCTCTTGTGGGTTCCATGCATAGCCTTGTGTCCTTTGGAAGCTCACCGTCCCGTCTTCCGCCTCATAAAGTAAGTTCATGGCTCGGCAAATGTGGTAGTCAACTCGTCCCGACCATGGACTCCTTTCAAAGGACCTTGGGATTCTCGTGAAATGCTTGAAAAGACGGTACACCCATCCCCCGAAGAAGATAGGCGTAGGAGCGTGAGCAAGGCGACTGAGGTGCATGTTTCGTAACAAGAGATATGGAACATCGAGAGGCTTCTGGTTGTGGATGCAGTGAAGGACAACCAAATCTTTCAACCCTACAATGCCACTACTGTCGTGACGCTGGTTCAGCGAGTAGGTGAGGAGCCTGTGAATGTAGCGGTAAAGCGGGTCCCTCAGTTTGGTACTGTTGGTGCTGCTAGGGTTGTAGATTCCTTCACCGATTTGAGCCCATGCGGCTTGACGTTCAGTTGCATCCAAGTCTCGTAATCCCCCGGTATTCTCCTCATTTCCCGATTCTTCTTTCCCGTACAGTCCTATTATAGCTCCAAACTGTGCCATGGAGATTGAGTACCTCGTCCCGCCACACCGAAATGCAACCCCTTCATTGTCAAACGGGTCACACCTCGAGGTGAAATTGAAAGTACTGTAGAACTCCATGGTGCATTGATGCACCGACCGAAGCCGAGTGTTCAATGCAACTGCTAGTGGCCCTGTCACGATGTTGTTGAATCGGTCTAGCTGGTTCACCATGGTTAACAGGTCCGTGCATGCTCGCCTAGGATACTCCTCGGGTCTTGTTTGGAGTGTCTCATATCGTGCCCTAGCATCGAGTTCGCTTGCGTTGAACCTTGTGAACTTTGACATCTGAAAGAATACACCAAAAGTTAGTACGAAACAAAGATATTTGGGGTGAAATTGCAAACAGTGGGCTGGACACGGCCCCGTGTTCAGCGGACACGGCCCCGTGTCCAGGCGTCTGTAACCCAAAAACTTCATTTTTCGTCCCGGTTTCGAAAACCTGAAAATTTTTAGCCCAATAGTAGCGGTTTCCCCCGAAAATGAAACCCTAAGTGTCGTTTTTTCCCAAAACAAACCGTTTACCCTTCCAATTTCGTGTTTTTCGGTTTAAAAACAAGGGTTTGGGTTTTTAGTGGGAAATCGAACGAATCTATCAACAATACATGTTTATTTACTTTCTACTACACTAATCTAAACTAATACTAACAGATTTCATCAAAAATTTGAAGTCCGATCCGGATGAACACGAAGAACCCTATATTTTTCCCCAATTTTTGATGTTTTAACTACATGCAAGCATGGTTGCAAAAGTCGCTAGGCGCTCCCTAGTCGGTCGACTGGGGAGTTGAGAGTACTCGGTCTACGCGGAGAGTACTCGGGAAGTACTCGGACATGTTAAATTATAAAGAAATTACTTTTTGGAGATTAAATATATGTCAAATAACACAAATTTACTAATATTTATAACAAAATACGTGAAAATGATATTCATTCTTTAATATGATAGGCATAAAAATTATGTTATATTATTATTTAAGTCAAACTAGGCCCGATTTGACCTACTAGATCCAATTCTTGTCAAGGTTGATCGCGTTTGACCAACTCCGAGTAATTAGGCGGAGTCAAAGAAAGTCGCCTCGGCAGCCTGCCTTGTAGCGACTACTCGGGGAGTACTCGGCCTTGGAAACCTTGTTTTACAACCATGCATGCAAGTAACTAATCTAACTACTAGAGATGATAGAATCATACCTTGATGTTGTTAAACGTGGTAGTGACGTCGGAAATCTGCGGAAAATCGCCTGGAACCAGAGCGTTTTCGGCGAAACGGGGCGTGTGGAATGAGGTAACTGTTGTGAAAAGAGGGTTTTATCCCGACAGTTGCCTCGACACGGCCCCGTGTCCAGCGGACACGGCCTCGTGCCGAGCAAGGTTTTTTGAATTTTTTTTTTGTGCTCGTGTGCATGCCCCTTTTTCCGAAAATAGTTAGAAGACTTACCGATTTTAAACGTACACTTACCTGTTCGTAACATGTCGGGTATGAGTTTATTCGTTAACCGTTTGAAGTGAGATCTCCTCTTCCTCATCCTCAATGGATCCTCGGTAGAGTTTTAGCCGTTGGCCATTGACTTTGAATGGTATCCCATTTCGAGTTTTAATTTCTACTGCACCGTGCGGAAAAACATGGGTGACGGAAAAAGGTCCTGACCACCTAGATTTTAGCTTGCCAGGAAATAATCGAAGTCGTGAATTAAACAATAGAACCTGATCTCCTACCCGAAATTCATCAGCCTTAATATATTTATCATGTAAATTTTTCATTCTTTCCTTATAAATTTCGGAGTTAGAATATGCATAATTCCTTAGCTCGTCTAATTCATTTATTTGACAAAATCAATTTTTACCGGCAGTTTCTAAGTCTAAGTTCACAGTTTTTATTGCCCAGTAGGCTTTGTGAGCTATTTCTACTGGCAAGTGACAACTTTTTCCATAGACAAGCTTATATGGGGTTGTGCCTATAGTGGTTTTATAAGCAGTTCGAAAAGCCCATAAAGCATCGTCTAATTTGTCGGCCCATTCTTTTTTATTTATTCCTACGGTTTTTTCAAGTATTCGTTTTAAACCTCGATTAGTCACTTCGGCTTGCCCATTTGTTTGAGGGTGATACGCTGTTGAGACCCGGTGATAGACCCAATACCTTGTTAATATTTTTTTGAGTTGATGATTGCAAAAATGGGTACCTCTATCACTTATTAAAGCCTTTGGTGTCCCGAAGCGAGAAAACAGTTTTTTCAGAAATTTTACCACTACTCTTCCATCATTTGTTGGAAGAGCCTCGGCCTCCGCCCATTTAGACAAGTAATCGACTGCCACAAGTATATATTTGTTTCCCTTTGAAGGCGGGAAAGGTCCCATGAAATCGAGCCCCCACACATCAAAGATTTCACAAACGAGAATGCCATTTTGAGGCATTTCGTGTTTGGAAGAAATATTACTTGATCTCTGGCAGGCATCACATGTCTTTACAAGGTTTTGTGCATCCTTGTAAATGGTTGGCCAGTAAAATCCTGAATCAAATACCTTTCGTGCGGTACTTGCGGCACCATGATGTCCTCCGTATGGACCTTCATGACAATGACGGAGAATTCTTCGTGCTTCATTACCATGGACACACCTTCGGATGAGCTGGTCGGCACACATTTTGAAAAGATAGGGGTCTTCCCAAAAGTAATGCTTTACATCAGCAAAGAATTTCTTTCTTTGATGATGTGGCCATCCCTTGGTGACTACCATGGCTCTTGTCTACTCTCCATCATTTCCAAGGATTCTGTGGGAAATTTCTCGTTGATTTGCTCGTCTCTGGTTGTTTCCAAAGTTGGGTCTTCTAAGCGTGAGAGATGATCTGCAGCAGTGTTTTCTGCTCCTCTTTTGTCCTTGATTTCAATGTCGAATTCTTGGAGGAGTAGAATCCATCTGATCAAACGGGGTTTTGCGTCTTGTTTCTTGAAGAGGTACCTGATGGCTGCATGGTCTGTATAGACTACAGTTTTAGAAAGAACAAGATAAGAACGAAATTTATCAAAAGCAAACACCACTGCTAGTAATTCTTTTTCTGTAGTTGTATAATTTTCTTGTGCATCATTAAGAGTTTTACTAGCTTAATAGATTGGGTGGAAATGCTTTTCTTTTCTTTGTCCCAAGACTGCTCCAACAGCAAAGTCACTTGCATCACACATGATTTCGAAAGGAAATTTCCAATCTGGTGCTATCATGATAGGTGCATTGACTAGCATTTCCTTGAGGGTTAGAAATGCTTGATTGCATTCCTTGTCAAAGATGAAGGGTGCATCTTTTTCAAGTAATTTTGTTAGGGGCATTGAAATTTTTGAAAAGTCCTTGATAAACCTTCTATAAAATCCGGCATGCCCTAGGAAACTTCTGATTGCTCTTACGGAGGATGGAGGAGGTAATCGAGAAATAGTTTCTATTTTTGCTCGATCAACTTCCATTCCTTCGCTTGAGATTTTGTGACCGAGTACTATTCCCTCTGTTACCATGAAATGGCATTTTTCCCAGTTAAGGGCGAGGTTAGTTTCCTCACATCGGGATAGCATTCGTTCAAGATTATCGAGGCATTGGTCATATGAGTCTCCAAAGATGGAAAAGTCGTCCATGAAGACTTCCATTGTCTTTTCTATCATATCATGGAAAATGGCCACTATACAACGTTGGAATGTTGCAGGCGCATTACATAGACCGAATGGCATGCGTCGATATGCGAAAGTTTCGTAGGGACATGTGAAAGTTGTTTTCTCTTGGTCTTCTGGTGCTATCGGTATTTGAAAATAACCTGAAAAACCATCTAAGAAACAATAAAATTTATGACCGGACAGTCGTTCTAACATTTGATCAATGAAGGGTAAAGGAAAGTGGTCTTTCCTTGTTGCTTCATTTAATCGCCTATAATCTATACAAACTCTCCATCCTGTGACGGTTCTTGTTGGTATTAATTCATTTTTCTCATTAGTTATTACCATCATACCTCCTTTCTTCGGGACTACTTGAACGGGACTTACCCACGGACTATCGGAGATAGGGTAGATTAGTCCGGCGTCAAGCAGCTTGATGACTTCATTTTTAACCACTTCTTGAACATTGGGGTTCACTCTTCGTTGTGGTTGAATTACTGTTTTGTAGTCATCATTCATTAAAATTTTGTGCGTGCACATGGAAGGGCTTATTCCTTTAATATCTACAAGCTTCCAAGCGATCGCGTTTTTGTGTTTTTTTAAGTAGGTTAATTAATTTCTCTTTTTCTACGTTACTTAATTTAGATGAAATAATTAAAGGTAAATCACCATCTTTGCCTAGAAAAGAATATTCCAAACCTTTAGGAAGTTCTTTGAGCTCAATGGGTGGGTCCCTAGAAGACACCTTATTTTGTGGCTCATCTAGATTAAGAACCTTAAAGGTTTGTTCTATGGCTATCTCTTCTTCGACAAAGCGGTCTTCTTCGTTAGTTGTATCGGGTGGTTCAGCTTCATCTTCAATTAGGGGGTCATTATTGCCAAAAGGATATTTCATTGAACGCTCAAGATCTATGCTCCTTTTGAATGCCCCTAACTGAAGAAGTAGATTGTTGAATTTCCGGTTTTTCAATGCTTTATGAGTTTGTACAAAAGGTTTTCCCAAGACTAGGGGGCGTCATCAAGGATGACGAAGTCGGTTGGGATTACCAATTGATTTGTGTGAACCAAAACATCTTCAACTACACCGATTGATTTTATCACTTTTCGATCGGATAGAAAAATGGGAATTTGAAGTGGAGTAAAATCACTAATACTTAATTTTTCAAAAATGTAGTTAGGCATTATGTTAACACAAAGATCTTTATCAATAGTGATATTACTAATAAATGAATTTTGAAAGAAACATGGAACCGGTGTAATGTTAATTTCAAAAGGGTCTTCTTTTATTAGCGAAGTTTGATCATTAGTTAACTTAACACTCACTAGTTCTTTGATTTTAGCACTAGTGTTTAACTCTTTTAAAAACTTGGCATGAGGGGTTATTAAACAATGATTTTCGAAAGTAGGTGACAAGAGACTAATTTCTTCAAAATTAGACTCTTCATGAATTTTAACATTATCGGACTCACCTTTTTCATTGTTTAACTCATGTGTCGGTTTTTCACTTTCTTGTTCTTCCATTTTTACATTTTCAACTATCTCTACGTTATTATTACTATTCAATTATTCTCTTGCGCGGGATTCCTCTTCCCTTGCGCGAGATACTTTCATGTAACGTTCGATAGTTTTAATGTGTTCTAATATCCTATTGGTCACTTCGGTGAGAGAAAAAGAATTTGGATCCTCAAAGCTTGAAGCCGGTTGTTCGATCCTTGGCTCCTCATAATACTCATATGAAGTAGATGGTTCACACCATTGTTCTTCATTGTAAGTATATGATGGGTAAGGGTCGAAACTTTGTTCTTCATAGTACTCATATGAGGTGGGTTGTTCACGCCATGGTTCCTCATAATAAGAGTATGAAGGTGGTGGCTCATATCTTGAATCTTCAAAGTATGAGTATGAAGGCTCATGCCTTGGTTCATATGAGTATGAGGGAGGAGGTTCATACCTTTGGTCTTCATAGGATGTGTATGAAGTTGATGGCTCGTACCTGGCCTCCTCATAATAGTTGTATGAATTGGATGGTTGATATGAGTTATTATATTGAACCGAGCGTGCGTTACGACAATTAGTGCAATAATTACCCCTATAATCATCCTCATCATAGGTGTAGTGGTAACCTCCTGAGTATTGATCCATAAGAATCACTCAACAGATCACAACTGAGTCTCGGGACCAGAAAACAAAAATAAAGACGGAAACAGAAGCTGGACACGACCCCGTGTTCAGTGGACACGGCCCCGTGTTCAGGGTCTGTATCTGGGCGTTTTAATTAAAGTTACTGGTCACGTTGAGCACGGGGGCGTGTTCAGTGAGCACGGCCCCGTGTTCAAACTCTGTATCTGGGTATCTAACTAAAAATATGCAGCACAGGGGCGTGTTCAGCGAGCACGGCCCCGTGTTCAGGCTACTGTAAATGCAAACTAAACTAAAATGCAGAAAAATTTGCGCGCGTTTTAGAAAGGTTTTGAAAAACTGATTAGGCCGTTGATTTTAAGCTTTCTTAAAATCCTTGTGTCCCCGGCAACGGCGCCAAAAACTTGATGTGCGTGAAGTGTGTTATATTTTTGATGTATATTTAATTCCCCTTTTACACTTTTAGCCAAGTTTTAAATTTATAAAACACGATATTTACTAACACTAAACACACATATGGGCAAGTGCACCCATCGTGGACGTAGTATAGTGTTGGTAAGATACCGAGGTCGTCCAAGGACACAAGAGCTTTTAATACCGGTTTATCCTCAACGTCTAACCAAATCAAAAAGTGAGAAAAATGTTTTTAACTAAGAAAATAAAAACTAACTAAATGCTGAAAAATAAAATAAAATAAAAACAGATAGACAAGATGAATCACTTGGATCCGACACGTGTATTAGTATAACCTTTGATTATTTTCGCACTTTTGCACTTGTTTAAGAGATTATCTTAGTTATTGTAGTAGGCCCCTCTTTTGAAGGCGACGTTACCCTCAACCCAGTAGTTTGAGTCAGCAAGGATACAATCCTAAAGGGTCGGATTATTGAAAGATAATGAATTAAGTTATTAATGCAAATTGTGGTAGGCCCTGCTTTCGGCGGTGACGTTACCCTCGGCTAAGTAGTCTGAGTCAGCAGGGATACAGTCCTAAATAGCCGGGTTATAGTATTAATAGTAGTTAACTTATGAGGGGGTCAAAGAGTTTGGATCCCCGCCATCCAATACCTATGGGCATTGAAGGAGATCCTACTAAATTTGACCCAGGTCCCAAGCAGGACCTCTAAACGCTGAACAAGGGCAAGACCCTTACCAAACCGTTCCCTTAACCCCCGAACAGGTAGCCAACATACCTCCATATAGACCGTGGAGATATGAATGGTGAAAATCTTTTATTTTATATAGACAGTAAAATAATGCCAAGACACCACGGACAAACGATAAGGAAAGATCACCTTCAACATAAGCAACTAGTTATTAAAGTCATTAATACAAAACCAAATAAAAAGTGCAAAAGATTAAAAATAAAAGTATTATACTAAACACTTGTCTTCACCAAGTGATGTAAGAGACTTAGGCAAACATGGCCTTGATTGTCAAGAACTCTTACGATCAATCTTGGATCCCGAGACGACTCACACACTCTACGATGGACAATGGATGATGGTGGTGGATGATGGTGTTATGGTGGTGGTGGGTGGTGGATGGAGTGTGAGAGAGGTGGTGTGCCAAGGGATGAGATGGAATGAAACCAAGCACTCCTATTTATAGGCTGAACAGAAGGCTGGGCACGGCCCCGTGTCCGCTGGACATGCCCCCGTGCCCGTCTGACACTCTCTCTCCTCATTAATTGTAATTCGCAATTACAATTAATGCGCCTGCTGTACTTTCACCACGCCCCCGTGCCCGCTGGACACGGCCCCGTGGTGGGCAATGGAAGCTTCTATAAGTTTGTCTTTTATGCTGCTTCTTGGGCACGACCCCGTGCTGGCTGAGCACGGGGCGTGTTCAGACTTCTGCTTTCTCTTCTTTGCCTTAGAGGATGCCGTTGAGGGTCCGGGCAGTCTACTTTTATTCCTTTTCTTGTATTTATGCTAGAATTAGTTGTCTTTTTGCTTCTTTTGTGAATTTGAGCTCATTTCATCCTGAAAATATAAAAGAAAGACAAAAACACTCTTTTTCCAACATTAGTACTTAAAAAGGGTTAGTTTTATGCCTTAATTGATGTGATTTATATGTTGTATTTTACACACATCACTTTGACACAGACTCATTTTTCATACAACCGAACAGATCAACTTCTTTCTTCAACAATTTTTTCTTGTTCTTAACAATTTCTGCTCCACCCACGCACTTTTTTTTTTAATTTTGCCCATAAATCTTTGGAATCTTTGTAATCGATTAGAGATATGATATCATCCCTTACTGATTGATGAAGTAATGCGATACATTTTTGCTCAGCGATGAAAATTTCTTGTTCATTTTCGACTAAGTTCTCATAGTCACTTCTTCCAATGTTAAACCCGCTTTGCAAGCATTTCCAACTCTGGTAGGCGAACGCCTTTAGCCAATCCTCAAACCTAGTTGCCCATCTATTATACTCCTCGATGGCCATTAGCTTGGGTGGCTTGTTGTATGTGCCATAAGCATTATCAACAGTCAGAGAATCAGTAATGGTTTTCCTATGGTTCGGGTTTGGTGCTGAGGTGTTCGTGTTGTCTGATGTGTTCTCTCCTGTGCTGCTAGTGTAAGCAAATACATCAATAAACGGATTCAGAAAATCATCCCCCATTTTAGAGTACTGAATGTTTCAAATAATCTGAATCAGATTCAAACTCAAATGAATTGTTTTTGATGCGAACTGGAAATGACTCAAACGAACTGATTGATCTAAACCCACTTCGTGCGAACTGAAACCCTAATACAAACTCAATCCGTGCGAAATGGTAACCTTTCAAGCGAAATGATCCAATAAAACTCAATCCACGCGAACTGGATGAATATTTCATGCGAAATGGACACCTTTCAAGCGAACTGGGCCTATTTAGTGCGAAATGGACAGATTTGGTGCGAAATGGAGGACAGATTTGGTGCGAAATGGACAACTTTGGTGCGAACTGATGACACGTTTAACCAATTCGTGCGAATTGGGAAGCAGTTTCACATGATCTGAGAAGCCTTTAACCAATTCGTGCGAATTGGAATGAATTTTCACACGACCTGTGATTCAAACCGTACGAATTGATGCTGATGTCATACAATCGGCCATGTTTTTGTCAATTTTGATCACGTTTTAGGTCGAATTAAGGTCTGATTCGTTCAAGGGTTTGTTAAAACTGTGTTTTACGTGATATATGTGAAATTCAGGCCATTTTAACCGTAAAACCTTAGTTAATTTTGAAAAATATGAAGAAGAATGAGTAGAAATGAGATTTTCAGATGAAACAAGCTGAATCGGTAAGAACTCTTCCTCCTGAGCTCTGATACCACTTGTAGGATCGTTGTATGACCTAAACGAGTCGATCAGAAGAGTTTTAATCCGAATCAAAGGCGGAATTCGATGATACGGACTTGATTACAGCTTGATTCACGCTTAGATTCACTTTAATTATCTTGTTTATTGATTTCAAAGCTATACAGATCACTTGACAATTTGGCAGGACCTCGACTCTAAAATCTGCAACATTACAAATGAATTCAAGACTCAGCTATATATAGACCCACCATTTCGCATGGAATGGACTCACACGAAATGGCATTTCGTGCGAATTGGCAAAACCATTTCGTGCGAAATGGCTATACCCTACATGTTTCTTGATTTTCTTGAACTACGTGTCCTAGACTATCATTCTAGATACAAGACTCGATACAAGACAAAGTTGACAGACATATATGCACCAACATTCAAGATGATGATGTTCAAGCTCTCTTCATCCGGTGATCAAGTCTTGTTCACCTTGAGCGGCTAATTTCTTGGAGGTTTCACCCTGGTGTAGGTTATTGTAAGTCTAGGGTTTGAACAATGTTTTAGTTTGATTTTGTGACAACTTGAATTGTATTTGAATTGATTGACAATTGTCTTGCATTTGAACTATATTTGTGAATTGTCGAGTGAGTTATGAAATTTGACTTTGCGAAACAAGTTTGTGCAATTATGCCTTGTCATTCAAAAGGTTTTACTTGTCTGAAGTAACGAAGTGCATTGTGGTCCGTGATATGCATAAATAGCAATTGGCACCTAAGCTTTGATGATAGAAATCCGTTAATAACATATTCAAGTGAATCAAATTTAAAACATGTAAGAACCCTAGGATTGAAATTACCGAACAGGGTGTGAGCCTTGTTTTCTCTATCTTGTTTAAACCTTTAATTACATTCTTGCAATTGTTAATCATTATTAGTTATCAACCCAATTACTTTAGTAATTTTAATTCACATCTTTTCAATCAAACAAAAATACACAAAAACAAGATAGCAAGCTTCATAATTGTGACACATTTTGAGAATTCATCCAAATCTATTCGCAAACCACATACTCTTCGTGGTTCGACCCCTTGCTATCACTAACTATTTGTTAAGGGTAATTTGGGCATATAAATATTATCTTTGACCGGAGCGCGACACTGATATCAATATGTTTGGCATATATGTGTGCAATCTCAATTAAGCATGAGTGTGCGTCTGGTTTGAGTTGTTATACACCTTTACTAACTTTAATATATTAATACACAATATTATTTTTAACAAATATTCAAGCACTTTAATTATCACATAATAAATTCTATCTTATTAATTTCTCAAGATTACAACATAAGTGGAACGTGAAAAGAAACAATACGAGGTGAAACGTACGAGTTGTCACATTATCCCCAAATTTCGTCCCGAAATTTAGCATGCGGTTTACTGAATAAGCTAAGCGTTTTCGCGGGTTGTTAAATCATCCCCATGTTGATTGGGAATTTCGTCCCGAAATTCAATAGTAGCTTCATTACTGGACGTCTTGTTCTTAAACAACTGAGGAGATTTTTGCATCATTTGGTCTTCCCTCTCCCAGGTAAACTCTGGACCACGATGTGAGTTCCAACAAACTTGAACTATAGGTATCTTGCTACGCTTAAGAGTTTTGATATCTCGGTCCATAATCTTAACTGGTTCCTCAACGAAACGAAGTGGATAGTGAGTTCCTTGAAAGGAACAATGAGAGTTTCATCTTCTTATTACGAAGTTGATTGTCGATAGGATATTTGTGCATCATTTGGTCTTCCCTCTCCCAGGTACACTTCTTAAGATTCGATACGTGGAGCACGTTGTGTACGCCGCTGAGTTCTTCAGGAAAGTTCAGTCGATATGCCACAGTGCCGATTCTTTCAGTGATTTCAAAAGGTCCAACATAACATGGGTTAAGCTTGCCCCGTTTTCCAAATTGAACCACACCTTTCCAAGGTAAGACTTCCAGTAAGACTCGATCTCCAACTTGGAATTCCAACGGTTTTCTACGCTTATTGGCGTAGCTTTTCTAACGGTCGCGCGCTACCGCCATTCGTTGTCTGATCAAGGCAATCTTTTCCGTGGTGTCTAGTACGAGTTCAGGGCCAGTAATTTGGTTGTCACCAACTTCAGCTCAACTGTCACACCCCAACCGATGGCGGAAACATCGGAGTGAGACGAAGATAGATTGCTCATCACACATAGCACTATTTTGTGACAATAATTAATTCAAACCGATTTCATAACATAACAAAATTTGTCAATTACATTAAGAATTTCAAAGTACAACATAAAGGACAATACAACAAGTTCAAAATAAAGTAACAAATCTAGTAAATTCAAGTGCGTTTCTAGTGTCGTCCCTACTAGATTTCGTCATAATCAACCTCATCAACCTGCAACATGTTAACAAAGTATAATTCAACACAAAAATGCATTGGCGAGTACACAAGTTTAAGTATATAAGTATAAATATACAAAGTTTAAAGCAAATTCACATGGCAACCTAAGTTATTCAAGATCAACATATCATGGCATGCGTTAGGAAACTTTATTGTATTTGTTGTTGAAAATAGTTTAAGTTACTTAGAATTAATTCCGTCAACGCGAACCGACCGACGAACCATCCCAGAAGCACTAAATATGAAGACCGAGAAAGAAAAAAAATCAAGCTTCTAATTCTTTGATAAGATCACTACAAGGTTACAAGACTTCAAAGTGTTAGCAGGACATTATGGAGTATACAAGATATATATTCAAAGAATTGTGTTAATAAGATAATATATCTTATAAACACATTTAATATCTTTTCTTATGAAAAAAGGTTCATCAGAAAAAGAAAAGCTTTCAATAGAAAAGAAAAAGGAATCTTTTCTTATGAAAAAGCTTTCATAAGAATAGATATAGAATATCTCAAATGTGAAGATTTCTTCAGAATGAAAAAAGGCAAGTTGTTGAAAAATGAAGATAAGTCACATTAAATAATGGATGGGCACACAAACCAACTTCCCATCAGCCAATCACATTTGAGATAGGCATATGGAAATCTCTATAAATACATAATTCCTTCGTAGAATTTTGTGTGTCTTTGAAAGCAAATTTTACATATAGAGTCTGTGTGTGAGTTTACTCCCTGGTTTGGCCTAGGGCTGATATTCAAGATTCAATTTTATTCTCGGATCGACCCCTTCTTTGTTTGATTCCGCCAAACAAAGATTAATTCTTATATTCATAGAATGATTCCTTTATTTTATAAGAGTTAATCATTGAAGAAATCTCACTCTCACTGTCTCTATTTTTATTCTTTGAATGTTTATATACTTCACAAACACCCATCTCTACGATTGAAGAAAGTTGAATCATTCGAACAGGATCAGAAAAGGGGAGCAACAAGTGGTATCAGAGCGAAAGTTGGATAAGTTATTTCCAGATCCCTTACTCCTGTAACAGAGACGTATATTCATGATCTGCCAAAGTTAAAAAAGAAAATTCTTTTTTTTCAGATCTAATAATAATAATAATAATAATAATAATAATAATAATAATAATAATAATAATAATAATAATAATAAGGTATGTAGAAGAGTTATTATTTTTTTATGTTGTTTTCATTACTGTTACTATTATTATTGCTTTTATTACTATTATCATTATTATTATTATTATTATTATTATTATTATTATTATTATTATTATTATTATCTCTATTATTATTATTATTATTTTTTTCTTTCTAGTATAAAAAGAGGTGTAGAAAAAGGATATAAAAGCACAAAAAAAGGGAGTTAAACAAAGATAAATGAACTTTAGTTTATCAGAAAGAAAAATTTTGACATCTAAAAAGAAATTTTCTGATAAATAAAATTCATTCGTATCTTATCTGATGAAATAACTCCAAATTCTGGTTAGTTAATCTTCAAAAAGGAATGATAATGATAAAAAGATATAAAAACTGTGTGAAAATTTAGAAAACATACTCATGACTATTATCTTTTAAAAAGTTTTCACAAAATATTCATTGAAGAAAAGAACAAGTACTTAGACTTCCACCAGAAAAATACGTGTAAGTAATATCTCTGGTCTCTACTTATTCCCTCTTACCTTCAAAAAAAAAATGATGCATTTACTTAGATTTTCTGGTGAATTCTGATGAATTTATCAGAATTTCAGGTAAAAAAAAATCAGATTTCTTATGATGTCCTTAGATTTTCTGGTAAACAAAATTCAGATTTTCGATGCGATCATCATATTTCCATCAGATTTCATCAGATTCCTTCAGATTTTCTGATTAAAAAAACTCGACGTTTCAAGATGATTTTTATAGTCTTGCATGGTTCATTATTTTTTGAAGCCTCATCAGTCGATACCCTAAACACTTATCCAATATTGAATAAAAGATACTTATATCCTAGGTGGTGGGGATACAAGATATAATATAATGCATACATTTAGGTGGAATTACAGATCGAGGTGAAGAATTGTAGCAAGGAATGAAATATAATCAGATGATCATCCATAAAAACTCGGACACTTGCCAAATAAACTTTCATGCCAATCTGCTGAATATTCAGTCAACGAATATCACTAAAAAGGTGCCTACATGTAAAACCCGATAGGATATTTCAATGATATCACACGTAACTTGTGAGAGTGCGGAATCCAATCATTAGTTGATTTAAGAACAAACAAATAAAAACCGAAACAATATGAATTAAAAACAAACCGAGACTTGCATTCAACGATTGACGAAGACAAATACAAGACTCCAAAAGCTTGGTTTCGACTAGCCCTAGTTCTCGATAACTGATCAACCTCAAACAAGAGTTTGAGGTTTACTTAAATACAAAACACATTGGGTCGAAATCCCTAACGGCCGACTCGAAACCATACAAGACCCAAACCAAACATACATCGACCCAAATAGACATTAAGTAAAACACTACAAATCAACCCCTATACCTATGCATTCCTTTATGAATAAACCTCTAGGTTCTAACAATCTCCCCCTAGGTTTATGCATAGAGGTTCTTCTGACTTCATCTACCTCCCAACTGTTCTTTGAAACCACCAAAACCTTTCGTACTAATGTGCAAGACTGAAGCAGCAGCAATCCAACCTTTAGCCACCTCCTCATACTTTTCTGTAACTTTGATCTGATGTCGAGCAAGCACCTCCAAATCTTCTCAAGCCAAGTTTAGTAAATCCACTTGATCAATCAATCGAAAACTCACATTATCATCGCAAACAATCACAACTTGCCCTAATCTCTCATCATAAGCCCAAAATTGCATGGTATTCAGAGCTCCTTTAGGTATTCAGTTGGTGGCCAAGACACAATCTTCATCCGTTTGTTGGTGCGTGGATCTCTAACACCCCTTTCAGCAGGAGTAACAATGGATTCAACAGTGTGCATAGAAGGAAATCCCGTGCAACTTCTCTCTGCAGTCTTTCAAAAAATAAATATCCACGCCTACCAGGCTGATCATCAACATAAGGTGACCTTGACAGTGTAATCAGGTCCACCTTAGTAAATGTTTGAAACTGAGCAGGATTTTTATACCATTCAACCGGTCCAACCTTCCTCTTAATCCACCACTTGCGACGGTTGACGTGGGCGGTTATATACATTTATTTACAGTATCTTCACGCGCCCAGCAAAGGTGTTTTATAATTATAAAAATGGTTTATACCTTAACATTAAAACATACACAACAAAGGACAAGTGTATCCCATCATATATGCAACAAAGTATTGGTAAGAGCCAGATATCGATCCATGGAACACGGGCGTTATAATGTACTAAATCTTTGTCATTAGATTACCAGATAAAAAGATAAGTGAATGGTTGTTTAACTAACTTATCTAAATTACAATTAAAACATAAGTATACTATTATCTTGTTTCACAAACAACCTAAACATGTTATCTATCAGATATGTCACAAAAGCACTTAATCAATTTTCCAATTTCGAGACAGCTAGTTACTGGGTCTGGATTTCTAGCATTATGATTCGTCGGGAAGTTAACGCGATGGTCACACGTTAACCACTTAAAATCATTCATTAGTGAGCTATTGATATTTATTCATGCGAACCTTTAAAGATAGGTTATCTACCGGGTCTGGATTCCTAACCTCACTTATCAAAGAAAGCAATACCGATGGTCACAATACAGCCACGAGGATAAGCAATTATGTAGATCATATAACAAACAGTTTCACCTTTACAAGTCTTAAACACAAATCTACCATGTTAGCAATTTCAGACCAAAACTACTAAACAAGGATCATAAACCGTATTCAAGAACATGTAATCAACACCATATAATTCGTTAGAACCCTTACGTGCAAGAAAGTATTCCTAATCAAAATAAGATATATCTTATATAAAACCAATACCTTGGTCTGGTTGCATGGTGTAAACAAAGTGTACAAACAAGTGATTAATCAAGAAATAGTTACCATCCCACTAACCATAGATTCATTATCCAAGACAATCAAACATAATCTGGAACTCAACATCAATGAAACATTCATTATATAATCATGAATATTCAACAAGAAAAATTACTAAGTTTCATATAAACAAGATTACAACATAAAGATTATTCAAGAAACAAGTTTATTACTACTATTACATAAACTACATTAAACATAAAGTAACATCAGCTCATAACTTGCAAAATGATCAGAATACATGTTCAAGAACAAGGAATCGAACCATAAACAAGCAAGGAATTGATGGGTTGGATCAGTTATGCTTCCACTCGATCTTTAAGCTTCAAATGGGTCTGATCAGGACTGCTTCGAAACCCAGAAATCGCCCAGAAACATGGAGAATAACCCAACATTTGAACCAGTAGCGAATGGCTATATTTATAGGAGATTTCTTCATCGGCACGGTCGTGCGGCAGGTGTTGTCGGGTGACGTCAGTTTCTTCGATCCCGAGTCAGCCAAGTGAACTAGTGGACAAGTTGCCTCGGTCATCAGATCGGCACGGTAGTGCCGCTGGTGACACGGTAGTGCCATTCATCAGAATTGTTGGTCAGAAACTCTGGTCTGGCCTTGGCACGGTCATGCCTCGGGTGGCACGGTAGTGCGGCCCGAGAAACAGTTGGCACTCCTGATCACACTAGCAGTGCTTCCGAGATCGCTTGACCGGCACGGTAGTGCCGCTGGTGGCACGGTCGTACCATACATGGCAGTTCATCAGATTTTTGCCATTTTCATCAGAAATGCATCAGAATTTGTCCGTTTTCATCAGATTTTTCCTTTATGCTCTGTTTAAGACCTGGAAATATAAAAGTACCGAATTTTGTACCTAAACGTCGTGTTTTCGGTCAAAAACGCTTAAAACGGAAGTGTTTTGGGGTATAAAACATGTATAATTTAACGTATATCAACGGTCATGATCAAATCCCCAGCTAACAACACCAGAGCGGTTCCCAACTTTATCATAGAGATTTTCACCAACATTCATCAGATGATGAGTGGCTTGAGCATCGTCATCCTCAGGAATGAGGTTCTTGTTTTTCAGAACCACAAGCTCTCATTTCTTCTTTACTCTTTCAGCTTTTGCTTTGTCAGCCTCTCTATCCGTAACTCTTTCAAAATACTTATTCGTAGCAGCATTCCTTTCAGCATCTTCCTTAGCAAAAGCTCTTGCTCGATCCTCTTCAGCTTTTCTTCTACTCTCTACATCAGTCGGATCAGAAAATTCGTTGCCGAACTTCTTCTCCAATTTTCCACGTAGATCATAAACCATGTTGAACAACAAACTAACATCGCCTTGAAGCTGATCAATCTGTTGATTCTTTTGCACGATTGTATCTTCAAGCTGAATAATCTTAGCGTCTTTATGGATTGAGTCCTGCTCAAGCACAATCATTCTCTTCTTCATCTTTCTCATACTGATAAACTCATCATCATCACTTGAATCATCAACAAACGACATTCTCAATGGCTCTTTAGGCCGTTTACCACTTGAACTACAAGGTTCTTCATGAATCGTTCCAGATGAACTTGCAATAGCAGTAGTAACAGGTGGTGTTGAGTTGATGACTGGAGCAGTAACAGTGGTGGTAACTGGAATCTCTGTAGAGGTAACATCCACATCCATTCTCTGAGTATCAACATCAAAATCAAAAACTGTCTCTGTAGCAGTGGTGGTAGCAGTAACATCTTTCTCTAAGTCGAAGTCATACAAACCATCTTCATCTTTAGTAGCATTCGTGGGGTGATCTTGGCTTTGCCCAACATACACTCCAGGTCGAGGATCCCTCCTTTTTCGCTTCAAAGGTTGAGTTTCAGGATCCTTTGGGTCACTAGACGTTTGCTCTTCAATTTGAACTGAAGGATTGGAAGGAGGATTTCCCATCTTTTCAGTTATAAATTTCAACAACTGAGCCAAACTCTCAGACGTAATCACAGGTTGAACAACAGAAACAGCAGAACTAACTTCAGCTTCAGGAGGTAGCTCAGCTTCATCAACATCATCACAGCTAATTTTAATGCCTTCATCGTCAGAGTTGATTGTTAGAATCTCTGTCTTAGGCTCTTGGTCAATAACACCTTGAACAACGTGCTCTTCAGCAATCATGGCATTAACAGGAGCATTAGCTGGTGCAGCATTCACAGGAGCAGGTTGTACTAACATTGGTTCAGCAGCTATATCTTCAGTTTTAGCAAACTGACCAAACTTCTCTAGCGGTATCAGTCCTTCAAACCTTTTTTATGTACTCTTCTTAGGCATAAGAGCACCAAAACAACCAGGCCCCATTGGTTTTAGCTCCAAGGTATCTCCAGATCTTTCTAACTCCGGATAATGTGCATTAAATATCATCTGTAAGAATCTCGGATACATGATGAACTTATCCTTTCGAACCCCAGTCACATTCCTTTTCATGCCTTCAAAGATGTATTTCGAGTAATTAAACGGCTGATTCATTATTAGAGACACAAATGCTGCAGATTGTGTTATGTTCAATTGATCTGTTCCCCCTCTGTTCTCTGTCATGCATAGAATAAACATGTGCACTAACAGTCGCCAATAAGGATGTACACACTTCTTTACTAGAGAGGGATACTTTCCTTCGTAACTAAGACGAGGCAAAATGGCTTCCACGGTTCCACTCGAAAGTTCAATAAGATCTGTTTCTTGATCATTAAATTGCAACACCTCCCTTATCATTTGTTCAGTCACAGCAACAATCTTCTTCTGAATTTCAGCGACAATTTCTCCTTTACCTTTCGCTCCTAGAGCATCAAATTTCGCAGTCTTCCAAAACTCTTGAACTAAGCTTTCAAAGACAACAGGATTCTCTCGCAGCGCATGAATAATTCTGCAGCTATTTAATCCCTTGATCAACGAAGTATATAACTTTTTGTGCTTCTCCGGTGGTGGTGCTAAGTATCCTGCCTGATTATGCATCAGAATAAACTTTAGATCCATATCCTACACAAAACACACAAGTTAAATATAGGATCTTGTTTTCAAATGATACCTGTTAACTTGGTAAATTTAAACAATAACTGTATAAACTGATACTGGTCAACAAGGTCATCAGTAGAGACCAGGAAACAACTCAGATTTCGAGTGAAAATAGAATAATTTTAATTGTCAGACATAAGGTTTTGAGTCGAAACCAGAAGAGATTTGAGTCGAGACCAAAGGTTTTGAGTCGAAATCCCAGTCGAGACCAGAGGATTCCAATGTGATGTCTTGAGTCAAAACCGGAGAGGTTGCGACTCGCAACAAGAGATCTCGAGTCCTTATGTCTTCACTAGCAATCTGAGTCGAAACCCCATAAACATCCTTTGATTAGCTTAATTTTGGATCAAAATCCAAAAAAAACACCCTTTGATTATAATGAAGCCCTAATTATGTTCATAATTAGGGTTCTTAAACCATCTTCAAATCTTCATCGTATCTTCATAAGTTCCTGCAAAACTTCAATCAAGATCATTATAATACCTTCAAATAGTTGATGATTACGAGTCGAAACTGGAGTAACTCGTCAGAAACAAATGTAGTCGCCGGAGATTATGAGAGAGAATTGAGAGTAAACAATGAATGGTTTCGAGTACAAATGAGGTCTCGAATCGAGATCGGCTTTTATACTTCAATACACACGGGCTGGGCTTCTGAATTGGACCGAGACCAAGTAATTGGGCCGAGACCACTTAACATTCAGTCGAGACCACATTTGATTACAGTTTAAAGGTTTAATTCAATTTCTTTAACATTTTCAAAAATTTCTTTAAACCAAACCAAATTTTTTTAATATCCCATTTAACTTCCCGAGCACGTTTTACGAAAACAAAACCTAAAACACAAAAATAAATAATATAAACAATTATTTACAAAAATAAAAATAGGAAATATCGTAATTGCTCAGGGATCAAATCACGAGGTTTCGGGCTTGACTTCACTTATCAACACTGATCTACTTCCGAATGATCTAGATGATTGCCAGTATATTTGTCCACCTAAACTCATCTCCCAAGACCTTTTCCATATAACTGCCTGTAACTAATTTTATCATGTTTTGATGTCTTAATAATGAACACCCAACCAAATACTAATCAAATCCTGGAATTATAGATAGCACACTCTATCATGCAAGCAGTTTCCTTACCACATATTTCCACAAGTCCGTTCCAGACTTCTGAAACCTTAACTGGGACTAGGTTGAGAAGAGAACAGAATAGATCATAAGCAGAGATGATATAATATACAAATAAAATAAGCTTTCTCAGTTTGATATAGGTTTCTAGGGTTTCTTTTGGGCACTAGAGGGCCTCTTTCGGGTGTTAATTGATCTATAAGACGATAGACACTCAGCTAGGTCTTTACTCACGCAAAACAGAAGCTAAACGCTGCCTGGCACCTCCAGGTCTTTGCTCAGGCAAAACAAAGGAGATACACAACTTTTTGAGAGAAGATTTCAGAACCAGACTAAAATTGTGTGTATCGGGACATCACACAAGCATTCAAATAGAAATGAGCTAATTCCAAGTGACTTTCTTTCCTGGGGTCATTAACTATTTTAGGTTCTGAACAGAAACAGCCAATGTTTTGCAGCTTTAAGGATAGAGCCTACCGACACATCATACTAGAGTCAAACAATTTCGATACTGGTTTTACATGAGTCAGCCCTTTACCACAATGTAAAAATTCATTTCATTTCACATGTCATGCAATGCCTCTTTTTGTATTTTTCTAAATTTTTCAATGTTTTTGTATTTTTCAAAATTTCTCCCCCTAAATTTGTGCATAAATAAAAACTACCTAGGAATAGAGAACTTTAGGTATAAATTTACCTACGACAAACAAAACATGCTCAGTCAGTATAACGGATCATTTTCAGAAAATCCACAAGCACTTGAAACTTCGAGCTGCTGACAGGTTTTGTGAACAAATCGGCAGCATTTGCATCTGTGTCAATTTGCTCCAGTTTGATAAGACCTCTGTCAAAACAGTCTCGTATAAAATGAACTTTAATATCAACGTGCTTGGTTTTTGAGTGGAAGTGATGTGTGCAAAATGCAACATATAAATTACATCAAATGTGGCATAGAACTAACCCTTTTTTAGTACTAATATTGGAAAAAGTGTGTTTTTGTCTTCCTTTTGTATTTTCAGGATTAAATGAGCTCAAATGAACAAAAGAAGCAAAAAGGCATCTAAATCTAACATAAATACAAGAAAAGGAATAAACGTGGCATACCCGACCCCCAACAGCATCTTCCCAAGCAAAAACAAAAGAACAGAAGGCTGAACACGCCCTGTGCTCAATGAGCACGGGGGCATGTCACACCCCGGCCGCGTCAAAACAACAAACCGCGGCGGAAACGCCGGGGAGTGAGGCGACAGAATTATTGTTCCACAACCATGGTAGTTAAAAGTTTTGTTTTATTGAAATATTAGGAAATGTTCATTGTCATTAAACCAAACAAACAAACTACATATTGTTTATAATTGTTTTTAAGTCACTAAGGCCTTATCCAGATCCTAAGTGAACTCGCTTCCTAGCAAGCAACATCAAGCAATACCACCTGAAACATATGTAAAAATAAAGTCAGCAAAGAAATGCTGGCGAGTACATAGGTTTTATGGGAGTATCAGATTCATGGCTCGTTTATATGTTGCAGTACCTCGTTAGACTACAAGAGTCAAAATACAAACCTCGTTTTGAAAAGTGTATTGCAACAAAATTAACCAACTCAAATCAAATTGGTTATAGTTTATAAAATCTCGTAGCCATGACTCTTAACTCAAAAATATTTGTTTTAGTATAACAACTTGTAAACATCTCGTAAAAACTTGTTAATAAAACTCGTATGGTTTATATCATTTCGAAAACCTCGTTGTGTGACATAGTTTCAAAATCGTTTCCCCAGTGAACTAAATAATGACACGCAATGTAATATGATAGAAGCACTTATATATAAGATGTACCAACGGCGTATCTACCATGATTCTATCATACTACACCTGTCCCATTATCTAATCACTGCCCAAAACCAATCGTTTAATTCGTTTAACGTGTTTCAAATCGTGTATCTCGTTTCAAATCGTTTAACTCGTCCCAAAATCGTATTCGTTTTAATAGTGAAACTACTTTTGGTCGTCTCGTTAACAACATTCAAACCTTCGTGACTCGTCAACTCGTTTCTCGTTTCGCATTAACAAACCACCAAAGGGTAAGTTAACAATCATCAGGTTCGGTCGTTACCTACATAATCCCCACACATAACCATGGGTGTAGTCTGATAACGGGATTTGTCAGATCCTATGGTACCATAACCTAATACTGGTCGGCTCGGCCAAAGCTAATGAATGTCATTCGTTATGTAATCACAACCAACAAGTCTTGTTCACCTTATTGAAATCGTTATTAGTTTAGTATAAACCATCGTTTTTGAAATTATCATTTAAACCTTGAAATTCGTTTTGTACATATGAATCACCCCAAAACAATTGAAAACAGTAAAATAGGGGAACTATGTACTCACTTGGGATTGCTAATTAGTCTTGAGAATAAGACCAATTTAAGCTCCAAGGGTCACGGAATCAACCGGCACCTAGTATAGTAACTATGTTAATAAATCGGCTCCTAAATCGGGAGATAGGATAGAATGAGGTTCTATAAATCAAATGAGTAATTGAACTCATATGGTATGATTTAATAGTCCCAACATTCTGATTAGAAAGCCTACCTAAGTGCTTTTGACCCGTTTCGACACATTATGGTAACATAAGTCACTATAAGGCGTCATTAGCGTAAAACTATGTTCGGATGGTTAACTATGTGCTATGCCAAGTCTTACATGCCCAATAATCCCTAAACATGTTACTAAATCAGGTTATATGTCAAAATTATGTTCACGTAGTCAAAATACGGATTTATGCTTCAAAGGGCATTTTGGTCATTTTCTATGGGCATACAAGCTAACAAGCATATGACTAACCAATCCTATGTGATCATAAGGTATAACCACAGTGGTTATTTCCTATGAAACTATGATCACTAAGTGTGCTTGGTCGGACCCTAAAGATCGACCAAACGGGTCGGGTTCGGAAGTATAAGCGGTTGTTTAGACCGCTTACCTTACGACCCTAAACAAGCACAAACTAATAGTGTCGTGTTAGACACGTCAAAACATGTCTAACCTACTGATTTGGTATCAAAACAAAGTGTTTTGATACCCTAAAGTAGTTCCGAGGCAAAATGCGTGCTAAAACGCATTTTGACCGAAACTTTGACTCGAAACTATAACTAGCTAACGTGGTAATTAGCGGCTATAATCACGAAGGATTATAACTATCGTGATTACAATCACGTTTCAAAGTTCAATTGAACTTTGACTTGACCAATTGATGGTCAAAACCGAAAGTCAAACTGTTGGCCAAACTGTTTGACTTTCTGCTTAAACATAAAGAACAAGCATGAAAGAAGACTTACAAAGGATCCTAGCTATCTTTCCTACAAAGAATAAAGTTCCAAGCAGATTAGAAAGCTCCCAAATCAGATAAGAGATGAGAAATGAGAGGAATGAGCAAAGAATTGAGGAGTTTGGCCAACTATTTATACTTGTTGGTGATCAACAAGATCATGACAAGTGGTTTGTTTAGCCATTAAGCAATGAATCACAACCACACAAGTGTTAGGAGCAGGTGCAAAGCCTTGGAGAGGTGGTAACTTGGCTACCACACAAAGAAATTGCAAGATTGGCCCCTGAATTTACAAACTGATGCTGAAAACAAACTTTTTGCCCAGATGTGATCATCGCGTAGCGCGACCACAAGGCCTTACGACCGTCGCGTAGCGCGACGATGTAGGCTGAACTTTCAAAGTTTGGCAGAAATGGTCCCTGCACGTGTTTTAAGCTCATTTCAGGCCCTTTTGACCCCCGTTAAGCCATTTTCAAGGCTCTACAAGGTCAATAACGTTTAGAGGACTCAAAATATGCTTGGAACACTCTCGGATGTCGGCTCGTTTGGTCATACGGTCGCGTTGTTCGCTAATTTACGACGAAACTCAAACGGACGCGAAAACGAACCAAATTAAGCGACGAATGGAATTTTTGCATGCCGATCACTAAAATAAAAATATTTTAGTGTGTACAAAAATTTTGGATGTCCAGATGTGTCCAGAATGTAAGATATGCGCGAAAATGCAAACTTACGCCGTTTTTGACACTTTTAGTCCCTGTAAGATCATGTAAGCATGTTTTCGCACACCGAACCCATCAAAGCTTATTTCTAAGCTATGTTTAGGTTATTTATGGTATGTTTAGCTTATGATCAAGTTCTGGACTATTCGACATCATACGAATCGGTATAGTTTCGCAGTTTGACATAAATAGTCCCTTCGATCGAACAAACTTGTTTTCGACACACCAAACCATCCAAAACTTATTTCTAAGTTATGTGAAGGTTATTTAAGGTATGTTAAGCCGATTTCACTATTCCGGAGTGTTTGTCGCGTTTAACTGATTGCGTTCACGCACCAGTTTGCGTATAACTTTCCAGAAAGCGATTTAAAGCTTGAAATCGAATCGGATCGAATTGTAAAATCATCAAACACATAAAACACATATAATAACACCAAAACACATTGATTTATTGATAACTAACATTGTTTTGCATTGTTCATCGATTAAAGAGCACAGTTGTCACAGTCTCCCCTACTTTAGGAAATTTCGTCCCGAAATTTTAACTAGAGGAAACTTGTGAGAACAATTGCGGATATTTCGTCTTCATTTGGTCCTTACGTTCCCAAGTAAACTTTGGGCCACGTTTGGATACCCAACGAACTTTGACTAATTTAAATCCGTTTGTTCATCAACTGTTTGAATGTACAGTCCATTATCTCCACAGGTTTCTCGACAAAGTGTATCGTTTCATCGATTTGGATCTCGTCGAGAGGAATGTGAAGATCAGCGTCAGCTAAACACTTTCGCAAATTGGACACGTGAAAAGTCTGATGAATATTTCCAAGCTCTGAAGGTAGCTCTAGTCGATAGGCAACCTTTCCAACTCTTTCAACAATCTTAAATGGTCCAACGTATCATGGTGCAAGTTTTCCTTTCCTTCCAAATCTCACCACTCCTTTCCAAGGTGACACCTTGAGTAGGACATGGTCTCCGACTTGAAATTCTAAGGGCTTGCGTGGTAAATCCGCATAACTCTTTTGACGGCTTCTAGCTGTCACAAGATTATCGCGAATTTTCTTGATTTTGTCTGTCGTTTCTAGAATGAGTTCAGGTCCAGTAAGCTGAACCTCACCAATCTCATTCCAACAAACAGGTGAACGACATTTTCGACCGTAAAGAGCTTAGAATGGTGCCATAATAATCCTAGCATGATAACTATTGTTGTAAGAGAACTCGATCAATGGCAGATGAGAATCTCTATTACCACCAAAGTCGATCACACATGCTCTAAGCGTATCCTCCAAAGTTTGAATCGTCCTCTCGGATTGTCCATCTGTTTGGGGATGATAAGCAGTGCTTAGATTTAGTTGGGTTCCCATAGCAGATTGTATGGTTCTAAAAAAAATGAGATGAAAATCGAGCATCACGATCGGAAATGATATCCAAAGGAACACCATGTCGTGATACAATCTCATCAACATAAATCTTTGGAAGTTTATCAGCAGATAGATCCTCGTGAATCGCAATCCTAGAGAAGTTCGTAATGAAACGATGATAATAACCAGCGAGACCAAGAAAAGAACGAACTTCTGTGGGTGTCGTAGGTGTATTCCAATCCTTAATTGTTGCAATTTTGGATGAATACCCTGCTCGTTGACTATATGTCCCAAGAACTAAACTTCTTTAAGCCAGAATTCACACTCGGAGAATTTAGCAAAAAGTTGTTCCTTCTTTAGGAGTTCGAGAGTCGAACGAAGGTGTTGCTCGTGGTCGGCTCGAGACTTCGAATAAATAAGAATATC
Organism: Helianthus annuus; assembly: GCF_002127325.2. NCBI lineage: Eukaryota > Viridiplantae > Streptophyta > Magnoliopsida > Asterales > Asteraceae > Helianthus > Helianthus annuus. The sequence continues at coordinate 97,090,497 of NC_035438.2, read as the reverse complement.
ATCGATGAACACAATGATGAACTTGTCTAAATAAGGTTTACAGACCCTATCCATTAAGTCCATAAAGATAGCTGGAGCATTTGTCAAACCAAAGGCATGACAGTAAACTCATAGTGTCCATATCTCGTGCGGAATGCATTTTTGGGAATATCTTCTTCGTATACACGAAGTTGGTGATACCCAGAACGAAGGTCGATCTTGGAAAAATAGGTAGCACCTTGCAGCTGATCAAAGAGATCATCGATTCGAGGTAGAGACTACCGATTCTTGATGGTAAGCTTATCAAGCTCACGAAAATCGATACACATTCGAAAAGATCGTTTAAAGTTTTTAGGGAAGATGACAAGTGATCATGGAAATGACAGAACCACACGAGCAGTTTGTCCTTGTGTTGACATTACAAGGTTGCATCAAACATTCATACAATTGCAGTAGTTTAAAATAAAATCACAAATTTTATTTATATAACAACCGCATTGTCTTTAAATGTTAAAAGATAACAACCGAAAGAAATACAAAATACTAATTGTTTATTGCTGCATCATCGATCGCCTCTTGATGTTAAACACTCGTCCACGAGCGGGATTCACGTTCGCGTTCGGATTTGGGTTAACATTCGCATTCGCATTCGCATTTACCAATCTCGGGCAATTGTTGCGGAAATGACCCATTTCTCCGCAATTGAAACACGAACCAGGTGGGAATCTCGCAACATTCCCTTGAGCTTGTGCTGGAACCTGGGCAGCCTGATTTTGACCAAAACGGCAAGTATTGGCTAAATGCCCAAGCCTACCACACGTAGCACACTGTTTACAGGCCTGTTGGGCAACATGGTGACCATTACATCGAGTGCAGTGAGGTGCAGTACCAGCATATGCTTTCTTCGCAGGAGGTTGAGTTGGTGGGTTCTGAGCAGTTTGATTGGTGACAACAAAGTTTTGGGAAGCCTTGCGCTTCCTTGACTTTTTCGAAGACTCACCCTGCTGCTTACCCTTACCCTTTTCCTTATCAGAATCAGTTGACTCCTTTTTATCACCCTTGCGGGTGAGTTTACCCTTCCTGACTTGGGACTCAGTCAGGGTAGCAGACAACTCAATTGCTTGACGAACTGTAGTAGGATTAACGCCAGTCAGGATGTCCTGAATGGAGTCGGGTAAACCATCGATATACCTCTCGATTGCCTTATCCAGCGGGGTAACCATCGTGGGACACAACAAACTAAGCTCCTCAAATCGATCCGTATAAGCACGGTGTTCTCCCCCGACTTATTTCAAATCGTCAAATTCTCGTTCCAACACTCGAATCTCGTGACGGGGACAGAACTCTCTCATCATGAGAGCTCGGAGCTCTTCCCAAGTTTGTGCTAGTGCCACTTCGGCACCCCTATCACGCATCACTCCGTTCCACCATGTAAGAGCTCGCTTCTCGAACACACTTGAAGCAAACTCAACTTTGCGCGCATTCGGACATTGCACATGTCTGAATGTGCTCTCGATACTCTCAAACCATTGCAGGAGCGCGGTTGCTCCTTGTGACCCAGAAAACTTAAGCGGCTTCGCAGAATTGAAATTCTTGAAATTACACGGTGCATTGTTGTTGTTATTATTGTTATTATTGTATAATTCGTGGATTTGGGTCACAATGCCTGGAAGTACAGCAGCCATTTGCTGAGAGACAAGGGCTGCGACTTCCTCAGCAGTAAAAGTTTGAGCATCACGTCGAGGAGGCATTGTCTAAAAAGGAAACATGGGAAACGAGTGAGGTCGACAATTGGGGAAACAAAAGAGGTATTGAAAACATCGACAAAACACAAGGAAGGCGATCATTCGTTCGTTACCTCGAACAAACAAACAACACGCAGTGACAAATCAAAGTAAATGGGTCATAATAATGTATCACCGAAGACATGCTTGCCTATAAGTGAACACTCACCCCAAGAGTTCCCAGGTAAGAGTGACTGGTCCGATAATGCGGATTTGTACGAACACTCTAGCCTTAGACAGAAAACTCAGGGTACAAGCATTCACTCTTCCAGTTTGCACGTGTTCACATTATTTAGACCCAAACTTTGACGAGATTTAGAAAATTCAGAAGGGACTTAAGCCAAAATGGATCAAATCGGAAGGGTTGAAAACCATATAACAAAGGGTTCAAAACCTTATAACAGGAGGTTCAAAACCTAGTAATCAATCATCCAAGGATAGATGATTAATTTTCGAAGCGGATTCATTATTGTGTTCTCGTTGTGGTTATCACCTAAGGATAGGTGACGGTATTGTTTTAGAATCTAAACACAAGTAAACTTGTGTTGGGGTCCTAGAAAGTTATAGTCTAGGTCAAAGCAATGCTAATAACCTAATTCCCTATAACCATTGGCTCTGATACCAACTCTTCTGTTACACCCCGACCGCGTTAAAACAACAAACCGCGGCGGAAACGCCGGGGAGTGAGGCGACAAAATTATTGTTCCACAACCATGGTAGTTAAAAGTTTTGTTTTATTGAAATATTAGGAAATGTTCATTGTCATTAAACCAAACAAACAAACTACATATTGTTTATAATTGTTTTTAAGTCACTAAGGCCTTATCCAGATCCTAAGTGAACTCGCTTCCTAGCAAGCAACATCAAGCAATATCACCTGAAACATATGTAAAAATAAAGTCAGCAAAGAAATGCTGGCGAGTACATAGGTTTTATGGGAGTATCAGATTCATGGCTCGTTTATATGTTGCAGTACCTCGTTAGACTACAAGAGTCAAAATACAAACCTCGTTTTGAAAAGTGTATTGCAACAAAATTAACCAACTCAAATCAAATTGGTTATAGTTTATAAAATCTCGTAGCCATGACTCTTAACTCAAAAATATTTGTTTTAGTATAACAACTTGTAAACATCTCGTAAAAACTTGTTAATAAAACTCGTATGGTTTATATCATTTCGAAAACCTCGTTGTGTGACATAGTTTCAAAATCGTTTCCCCAGTGAACTAAATAATGACACGCAATGTAATATGATAGAAGCACTTATATATAAGATGTACCAACGGCGTATCTACCATGATTCTATCATACTACACCTGTCCCATTATCTAATCATTGCCCAAAACCAATCGTTTAATTCGTTTAACGTGTTTCAAATCGTGTATCTCGTTTCAAATCGTTTAACTCGTCCCAAAATCGTATTCGTTTTAATAGTGAAACTACTTTTGGTCGTCTCGTTAACAACATTCAAACCTTCGTGACTCGTCAACTCGTTTCTCGTTTCGCATTAACAAACCACCAAAGGGTAAGTTAACAATCATCAGGTTCGGTCGTTACCTACATAATCCCCACACATAACCATGGGTGTAGTCTGATAACGGGATTTGTCAGATCCTATGGTACCATAACCTAATACTGGTCGGCTCGGCCAAAGCTAATGAATGTCATTCGTTATGTAATCACAACCAACAAGTCTTGTTCACCTTATTGAAATCGTTATTAGTTTAGTATAAACCATCGTTTTTGAAATTATCATTTAAACCTTGAAATTCGTTTTGTACATATGAATCACCCCAAAACAATTGAAAACAGTAAAATAGGGGAACTATGTACTCACTTGGGATTGCTAATTAGTCTTGAGAATAAGACCAATTTAAGCTCCAAGGGTCACGGAATCAACCGGCACCTAGTATAGTAACTATGTTAATAAATCGGCTCCTAAATCGGGAGATAGGATAGAATGAGGTTCTATAAATCAAATGAGTAATTGAACTCATATGGTATGATTTAATAGTCCCAACATTCTGATTAGAAAGCCTACCTAAGTGCTTTTGACCCGTTTCGACACATTATGGTAACATAAGTCACTATAAGGCGTCATTAGCGTAAAACTATGTTCGGATGGTTAACTATGTGCTATGCCAAGTCTTACATGCCCAATAATCCCTAAACATGTTACTAAATCAGGTTATATGTCAAAATTATGTTCACATAGTCAAAATACGGATTTATGCTTCAAAAGGGCATTTTGGTCATTTTCTATGGGCATACAAGCTAACAAGCATATGACTAACCAATCCTATGTGATCATAAGGTATAACCACAGTGGTTATTTCCTATGAAACTATGATCACTAAGTGTGCTTGGTCGGACCCTAAAGATCGACCAAACGGGTCGGGTTCGGAAGTATAAGCGGTTGTTTAGACCGCTTACCTTACGACCCTAAACAAGCACAAACTAATAGTGTCGTGTTAGACACGTCAAAACATGTCTAACCTACTGATTTGGTATCAAAACAAAGTGTTTTGATACCCTAAAGTAGTTCCGAGGCAAAATGCATGCTAAAACGCGTTTTGACCGAAACTTTGACTCGACACTATAACTAGCTAACGTGGTAATCAGCGGCTATAATCACGAAGGATTATAACTATCGTGATTACAATCACGTTTCAAAGTTCAATTGAACTTTGACTTGACCAATTGATGGTCAAAACCGAAAGTCAAACTGTTGGCCAAACTGTTTGACTTTCTGCTTAAACATAAAGAATAAGCATGAAAGAAGACTTACAAAGGGTCCTAGCTATCTTTTCTACAAAGAATAAAGTTCCAAGCATATTAGAAAGCTCCCAAATCAGATAAGAGATGAGAAATGAGAGGAATGAGCAAAGAATTGAGGAGTTTGGCCAACTATTTATACTTGTTAGTGATCAACAAGATCATGACAAGTGGTTTGTTTAGCCATTAAGCAATGAATCACAACCATACAAGTGTTAGGAGCAGGTGCAAAGCCTTGGAGAGGTGGTAACTTGGCTACCACACAAAGAAATTGCAAGATTGGCCCCTGAATTTACAAACTGATGCTGAAAACAAACTTTCTGCCCAGATGTGATCGTCGCGTAGCGCGACCACAAGGCCTTACGACCGTCGCGTAGCGCGACGATGTAGGCTGAACTTTCAAAGTTTGGCAGAAATGGTCCCTGCACGTGTTTTAAGCTCATTTCAGGCCCTTTTGACCCCCGTTAAGCCATTTTCAAGGCTCTACAAGGTCAATAACGTTTAGAGGACTCAAAATATGCTTGGAACACTCTCGGATGTCGGCTCGTTTGGTCGTACGGTCGCGTTGTTCGCTAATTTACGACGAAACTCAAACGGACGCGAAAACGAACCAAATTAAGCGACGAATGGAATTTTTGCATGCCGATCACTAAAATAAAAATATTTTAGTGTGTACAAAAATTTTGGATGTCCAGATGTGTCCAGAATGTAAGATATGCGCGAAAATGCAAACATACGCCGTTTTTGACACTTTTAGTCCATGTAAGATCATGTAAGCATGTTTTCGCACACCGAACCCCTCAAAGCTTATTTCTAAGCTATGTTTAGGTTATTTATGGTATGTTTAGCTTATGATCAAGTTCTGGACTATTCGACATCATACGAATCGGTATAGTTTCGCAGTTTGACATAAATAGTCCCTTTGATCGAACAAACTTGTTTTCGACACACCAAACCATCCAAAACTTATTTCTAAGTTATGTGAAGGTTATTTAAGGTATGTTAAGCCTATTTCACTATTCCGGAGTGTTTGTCGCGTTTAACTGATTGCGTTCACGCACCAGTTTGCGTATAACTTTCCAGAAAGCGATTTAAAGCTTGAAATCGAATTGGATCGAATTGTAAAATCATCAAACACATAAAACACATATAATAACACCAAAACACATTGATTTATTGATAACTAACATTGTTTTGCATTGTTCATCGATTAAAGAGCACAGTTGTCACAGTCTCCCCTACTTTAGGAAATTTCGTCCCGAAATTTTAACTAGAGGAAACTTGTGAGAACAATTGTGGATATTTCGTCTTCATTTGGTCCTTACGTTCCCAAGTAAACTTTGGGCCACGTTTGGATACCCAACGAACTTTGACTAATTTAAATCCGTTTGTTCATCAACTGTTTGAATGTACAGTCCATTATCTCCACAGGTTTCTCGACAAAGTGTATCGTTTCATCGATTTGGATCTCGTCGAGAGGAATGTGAAGATCAGCGTCAGCTAAACACTTTCGCAAATTGGACACGTGAAAAGTCTGATGAATATTTCCAAGCTTTGAAGGTAGCTCTAGTCGATAGGCAACCTTTCCAACTCTTTCAACAATCTTAAATGGTCCAACGTATCATGGTGCAAGTTTTCCTTTCCTTCCAAATCTCACCACTCCTTTCCAAGGTGACACCTTGAGTAGGACATGGTCTCCGACTTGAAATTCTAAGGGCTTGCGTGGTAAATCCGCATAACTCTTTTGACGGCTTCTAGCTGTCACAAGATTATCGCGAATTTTCTTGATTTTGTCTGTCGTTTCTAGAATGAGTTCAGGTCCAGTAAGCTGAACCTCACCGATCTCATTCCAACAAACAGGTGAACGACATTTTCGACCGTAAAGAGCTTCGAATGGTGCCATAATAATCCTAGCATGATAACTATTGTTGTAAGAGAACTCGATCAATGGCAGATGAGAATCTCTATTACCACCAAAGTCGATCACACATGCTCTAAGCGTATCCTCCAAAGTTTGAATCGTCCTCTCGGATTGTCCATCTGTTTGGGGATGATAAGCAGTGCTTAGATTTAGTTGGGTTCCCATAGCAGATTGTATGGTTCTAAAAAAAAATGAGATGAAAATCGAGCATCACGATCGGAAATGATATCCAAAGGAACACCATGTCGTGATACAATCTCATCAACATAAATCTTTGCAAGTTTATCAGCAGATAGATCCTCGTGAATCGCAATCCTAGAGAAGTTCGTAATGAAACGACGATAATAACCAGCGAGACCAAGAAAAGAACGAACTTCTGTGGGTGTCGTAGGTGTATTCCAATCCTTAATTGTTGCAATTTTGGATGAATACCCTGCTCGTTGACTATATGTCCCAAGAACTAAACTTCTTTAAGCTAGAATTCACACTCGGAGAATTTAGCAAAAAGTTGTTCCTTCTTTAGGAGTTCGAGAGTCGAACGAAGGTGTTGCTCGTGGTCGGCTCGAGACTTCGAATAAATAAGAATATCATCGATGAACACAATGATGAACTTGTCTAAATAAGGTTTACAGACCCTATTCATTAAGTCCATAAAGATAGCTGGAGCATTTGTCAAACCAAAGGCATGACAGTAAACTCATAGTGTCCATATCTCGTGCGGAATGCAGTTTTGGGAATATCTTCTTCTTATACACGAAGTTGATGATACCCAGAACGCAGGTCGATCTTGGAAAAATAGGTAGCACCTTGCAGCTGATCAAAGAGATCATCGATTCTGTGACAACCCTCACTAAACCAGGTATCCGTACGACTTAATTAATAGCTAATTACTGCTTAATTACTGTGCTTATCTGAAATTATGGATAAACTGCTACTTGAATGTTGATACATGTACATACTTGCATCATACTCTACTTACTGTCACTACATTATTTACATGCTGAACCTTAGTGACAAACATGATGCACAAAAGCACAGTAGCACTATAAATGGATAACCTACTGAACATGCTGATAAAGCCAGCATCAGGCAGACACTGCCTCTAAGGCCTGTATGAGCCAGAAATAGTTACTACACTAGTGGTGAGTGTAGGGATACAAGGGTTGTAGAACTGCGTCTCTAGGAATAAGTTACAGTGATCGGATGTGCCTAAAACGTACTCTGAGTACAAAATTCAGCACTTTAAATAATAATTCAGCATTTATCTAAACTAGTAAAGTGCAAAAAGTTGGAAAAATATTACTAGACACTTTCCAAAGTGTTGGTGAATTAATGGGTCGCTAAAAATAATATTAACGACACTTTAAAGCCTTTTTAAGCACTTTAACGGATCAATATTCAACCGAACAACCGGGCTTAACCCGGGACATAAAAATATTGTCATTTTCATTGTTTTTCTTTTTCTGAGCCAGTTAGGGTCCCCGAATACCCTAACACCCGTCATAATACATAACACACAAATAACATATATAAATTCCTAATTTTCATATCTAATGATAACCATTTAGTTGAAAATGACCTAACCCCTCCCACCCCTTTGTAACTGATCGTCCCATGTGGGACACACCCTCACTATTTTATGATTATTTCATTAGTTGTGTTCCATATCAAGTTGACATATTACCCTATGGTTATTTGTTGTAAATGGTTTATAAATACCTACAAGAGGTTACCACCTCATTTATCCAAACACTAAACAAAAAAAATAAAAAAATTTTTGCTCCACTCTCTTCCTCACTGGTAGTCTCGGCCGAGAGCCACTAGCATCACCCCACCATTTTTCAAATTTCCATCTTGCATTTTATTTACACACAAGGGACAAGGGTCACGCATAAGGAAGCCCGGTGTTCACGGAATCGCAAGGACTTCACCTCAACGCTTTTAACCACTCGTTTTCCGACTAGTTTCTTCCCTAGCCTCGAGCTAGTAGTAAGTGACTCTAAACGCCTTTTTGATCTATTCTAAAGTGGTTAATAAGAATTTTGACGGTTGAAATTTATGAACATGTAAGAACAAAATTTAAAAGTCTACTATAGAAGATAAAAAAGTGGTTAATGGATGAATAATGGTGTAAAACTTATAAGACTTGTTTTGTTATGATTATTTAGTGATGTTTTATGCTAGTGTTAGTCGGATCGTCATCTAACCCGACTAAGTCATGTTCATGAAACATGACCTAGTGTATGTTATAGTGTGAAAAGTGGTTAGATGAAGACCACTACTACTTATAACCATGAACTTGTGTAAAAACAATTTTTCTTACAAAATGGAGTTCTAAACTAGTAGATCTACGGATCTACAAGTGGTATTTTCGAAGGACCAAGTGTAAAATGAAATCATAATTTTAAAGCCGGATCCTTCCTAAACAAAAGTGATTTTTGTGAACACACAAGTGTATAGACACTTGTGTAACAAAAAGTTTTAACAAAGAATTATTTTTATAAATTTTGGACAAGAAGTTGTAGAAATGTACCTTCTTTAAAAACAAGGTTCTCAAAGAAACCGAGTCTATTTATAAAAGATCCACTAAAAGTAATGGGATTTACTTCATAGTTTTGAAAAACTACAAGTTCATGTAATTTTTGCGATTTACATATTTATTGACTAGTTTGTTGTTCCGAACATTCTTTTGATTGAATGAGAAAATTGTTGGTTTGATTTATAAAAGAAAATGATACGCTTGAAAGCGTGGCCACCTCCCGTTGCAGAGGAAACTCTGGCGAAATTTTTCCAAAAACCTAACACTTAGAATTATTTTCACTACAAGTGTTAGAAATACTTTTCGACTTGTTTTCAAATTATAGATTTCGCCACGACTTTATTTACAAAATATCGGAGGTGGGATTTCACAAAATAAAACTTGGTAAATATATATTTAGTATATATTTTTCATAACGTCACTTGATATGTGTTTATGATTATTTTGTGAAGTATACAAATATTATTTTTAGAGTAAAAATGATATTATCGAATGTTAACGAATCCAAAATAATACGAACGCTTTCACGATAGATATATAAGTTACACCGGTAATTATTATTACCACTCGATCGTTAAAACGTAACTTACGCATTTGAAGAAATATTTATGAACGCGTATTTTTGACAAGGTATTATTTTGGGAAAATTATGTGAAATAAAAATATAATATTTTTGAGAAAAATATTTATATTTTGAAGTTAGAAATAAGATATATTTTAAGTAAGACTTAATAATATATTTCGTACGCACATGTATTAAATCCCCCATCCTTGGGAAGGAAAATAATTACCAAGTATGCACAGAATGTAAACACGAAATAGTTGTCTAACTATTTCCCAAAACTTAAACCATAAAGCTAAGGCACGGCCGTCCGTCTAATAGAGTTAGTACATGTAGGTCGTTGCACAGCTGCTTGACTTGGAGACATACTTGGTAGAGACGCACCGCTGTGAGTTCATGTCCCCCCTTTTCTCTTAACTGTTTTCAGTTTTCTAAACTGGGGGGGTGAAATACATGTTACTATGATTACGAATATTTCTTACATGGTATGGTTAGCGTAAGGAGGGTTGTTACTTAGATCATGTGAATGGGTAGGCGGAAACTTGAGGTCATTAATCCTCAGGGTAGGACCGAGGGGCAGGAGCGATAGATCTATTTGGGTGTAGCGAGCCCAGTCCCAGGCCCAGCATAACGGACCTCGGGATGACTTTGTACCCGGCGCATAAATCTGCTAGGTTTGAGCCTTCCTACTTGCATTTCACACATATCAATGGCCTTGCAAACCGTTGGTGATCTCTTTTTCCTTATTTGCTACATACCAGGATTTTTATACAAACAAAGGTTTATTTGCTCACTTACACATGAACTCGCTCAACATTATTGTTGATTTTTCAACTTACATGTATTTCAGGGAATTAAAGGATCTGGCACAGTATGGCATGTTTTCCCGCTGCACTAGTACGAGGTCATCCGGGTTTAGGGAATGTGACTCTTTCCTGGATAAGTCACAGTCCTTAAACTGTGTTTGTGTTTGTTGATGTTTAAGTTGTTGAACAATGTTTATGTTGTTAGGGTATGTTCCGTTAAAACAATGTTGTTGTTTTTGGATATTAAAACTTAATTGAATGGATGATCTTGCATGGTTTTTATTCATATAGCTTTGTTATGGTTAAGCTATGGTATTAAGAAGTCACACCAAATTAACCACGCTTCCGCAACGCCAGGGTGTGACAGATTCGAGGTAGGGACTATCGATTCTTGATGGTAAGCTTATCAAGCTCACGAAAATCGATACACATTCGAAAAGATCGTTTAAAGTTTTTAGGGAAGATCACAAGTGATCATGGAAATGACAGAACCACACGAGCAGTTTGTCCTTGTGTTGACATTACAAGGTTGCATCAAACATTCATACAATTGCAGTAGTTTAAAATAAAATCACAAATTTTATTTATATAACAACCGCATTGTCTTTAAATGTTAAAAGATAACAACCAAAAGAAATACAAAATACTAATTGTTTATTGCTGCATCATCGATCGCCTCTTGATGTTAAACACTCGTCCACGAGCGGGATTCACGTTCGCGTTCGGATTTGGGTTAACATTCGCATTCGCATTCGCATTTACCAATCTCGGTCAATTGTTGCGGAAATGACCCATTTCTCCGCAATTGAAACACGAACCAGGTGGGAATCTCGCAACATTCCCTTGAGCTTGTGCTGGAACCTGGGCAGCCTGATTTTGACCAAAACGGCAAGTATTGGCCAAATGCCCAAGCCTACCACACGTAGCACACTTTTTACAGGCCTGTTAGGCAACATGGTGACCATTACATCGAGTGCAGTGAGGTGCAGTACCAGCATATGCTTTCTTCGCAGGAGGTTGAGTTGGTGGGTTCTGAGCAGTTTGATTGGTGACAGCAAAGTTTTGGGAAGCCTTGCGCTTCCTTGACTTTTTCGAAGACTCACCCTGCTGCTTACCCTTACCCTTTTCCTTATCAGAATCAGTTGACTCCTTTTTATCACCCTTGCGGGTGAGTTTACCCTTCCTGACTTGGGACTCAGTCAGGGTAGCAGACAACTCAATTGCTTGACGAACTGTAGTAGGATTAACGCCAGTCAGGATGTCCTGAATGGAGTCGGGTAAACCATCGATATACCTCTCGATTGCCTTATCCAGCGGGGTAACCATCGTGGGACACAACAAACTAAGCTCCTCAAATCGATCCGTATAAGCACGGTGTTCTCCCCCGACTTGTTTCAAATCGTCAAATTCTCGTTCCAACACTCGAATCTCGTGACAGGGATAGAACTCTCTCATCATGAGAGCTCGGAGCTCTTCCCAAGTTTGTGCTAGTGCCACTTCGGCACCCCTATCACGCATCACTCCGTTCCACCATGTAAGAGCTCGCTTCTCGAACACACTTGAAGCAAACTCAACTTTGCGCGCATTCGGACATTGCACATGTCTGAATGTGCTCTCGATACTCTCAAACCATTGCAGGAGCGCGGTTGCTCCTTGTGACCCAGAAAACTTAAGCGGCTTCGCAGAATTGAAATTCTTGAAATTACACGGTGCATTGTTGTTGTTATTATTGTTATTGTTGTATAATTCGTGGATTTGGGTCACAATGCCTGGTAGTACAGCAGCCATTTGCTGAGAGACAAGGGCCGCGACTTCCTCAGCAGTAAAAGTTTGAGCATCACGTCGAGGAGGCATTGTCTAAAAAGGAAACATGGGAAACGAGTGAGGTCGACAATTGGGGAAACAAAAGAGGTATTGAAAACATCGACAAAACACAAGGAAGGCGATCATTCGTTCGTTACCTTGAACAAACAAACGACACGCAGTGACAAATCAAAGTAAATGGGTCATAATAATGTATCACCGAAGACATGCTTGCCTATAAGTGAACACTCACCCCAAGAGTTCCCAGGTAAGAGTGACTGGTCCGATAATGCGGATTTGTACGAACACTCTAGCCTTAGACAGAAAACTCAGGGTACAAGCATTCACTCTTCCAGTTTGCACGTGTTCACATTATTTAGACCCAAACTTTGACGAGATTTAGAAAATTCAGAAGGCACTTAAGCCAAAATGGATCAAATCGGAAGGGTTGAAAACCATATAACAAAGGGTTCAAAACCTTATAACAGGAGGTTCAAAACCTAGTAATCAATCATCCAAGGATAGATGATTAATTTTCGAAGCGGATTCATTATTGTGTTCTCGTTGTGGTTATCACCTAAGGATAGGTGACGGTATTGTTTTAGAATCTAAACATAAGTAAACTTGTGTTGGGGTCCTAGAAAGTTATAGTCTAGGTCAAAGCAATGCTAATAACCTAATTCCCTATAACCATTGGCTCTGATACCAACTCTTCTGTCACACCCCGGCCGCGTTAAAACAACAAACCGCGGCGGAAACGCCGGGGAGTGAGGCGACAGAATTATTGTTCCACAACCATGGTAGTTAAAAGTTTTGTTTTATTGAAATATTAGGAAATGTTCATTGTCATTAAACCAAACAAACAAACTACATATTGTTTATAATTGTTTTTAAGTCACTAAGGCCTTATCCAGATCCTAAGTGAACTCGCTTCCTAGCAAGCAACATCAAGCAATACCACCTGAAACATATGTAAAAATAAAGTCAGCAAAGAAATGCTGGCGAGTACATAGGTTTTATGGGAGTATCAGATTCATGGCTCGTTTATATGTTGCAGTACCTCGTTAGACTACAAGAGTCAAAATACAAACCTCGTTTTGAAAAGTGTATTGCAACAAAATTAACCAACTCAAATCAAATTGGTTATAGTTTATAAAATCTCGTAGCCATGACTCTTAACTCAAAAATATTTGTTTTAGTATAACAACTTGTAAACATCTCGTAAAAACTTGTTAATAAAACTCGTATGGTTTATATCATTTCGAAAACCTCGTTGTGTGACATAGTTTCAAAATCGTTTCCCCAGTGAACTAAATAATGACACGCAATGTAATATGATAGAAGCACTTATATATAAGATGTACCAACGGCGTATCTACCATGATTCTATCATACTACACCTGTCCCATTGTCTAGTGAACTAAATAATGACACGCAATGTAATATGATAGAAGCACTTATATATAAGATGTACCAACGGCGTATCTACCATGATTCTATCATACTACACCTGTCCCATTGTCTAATCACTGCCCAAAACCAATCGTTTATTTCGTTTAACGTGTTTCAAATCGTGTATCTCGTTTCAAATCGTTTAACTCGTCCCAAAATCGTATTCGTTTTAATAGTGAAACTACTTTTGGTCGTCTCGTTAACAACATTCAAACCTTCGTGACTCGTCAACTCGTTTTTCGTTTCGCATTAACAAACCACCAAAGGGTAAGTTAACAATCATCAGGTTCGGTCGTTACCTAAATAATCCCCACACATAACCATGGGTGTAGTCTGATAACGGGATTTGTCAGATCCTATGGTACCATAACCTAATACTGGTCGGCTCGGCTAAAGCTAATGAATGTCATTCGTTATGTAATCACAACCAACAAGTCTTGTTCACCTTATTGAAATCGTTATTAGTTTAGTATAAACCATCGTTTTTGAAATTATCATTTAAACCTTGAAATTCGCTTTGTACATATGAATCACCCCAAAACAATTGAAAACAGTAAAATAGGGGAACTATGTACTCACTTGAGATTGCTAATTAGTCTTGAGAATAAGACCAATTTAAGCTCCAAGGGTCACGGAATCAACCGGCACCTAGTATAGTAACTATGTTAATAAATCGGCTCCTAAATCGGGAGATAGGATAGAATGAGGTTCTATAAATCAAATGAGTAATTGAACTCATATGGTATGATTTAATAGTCCCAACATTCTGATTAGAAAGCCTACCTAAGTGCTTTTGACCCGTTTCGACACATTATGGTAACATAAGTCACTATAAGGCGTCATTAGCGTAAAACTATGTTCGGATGGTTAACTATGTGCTATGCCAAGTCTTACATGCCCAATAATCCCTAAACATGTTACTAAATCAGGTTATATGTCAAAATTATGTTCACATAGTCAAAATACGGATTTATGCTTCAAAAGGGCATTTTGGTCATTTTCTATGGGCATACAAGCTAACAAGCATATGACTAACCAATCCTATGTGATCATAAGGTATAACCACAGTGGTTATTTCCTATGAAACTATGATCACTAAGTGTGCTTGGTCGGACCCTAAGGATCGACCAAACGGGTCGGGTTCGGAAGTATAAACGGTTGTTTAGACCGCTTACCTTACGACCCTAAACAAGCACAAACAAATAGTGTCGTGTTAGACACGTCAAAACATGTCTAACCTACTGATTTGGTATCAAAACAAAGTGTTTTGATACCCTAAAGTAGTTCCGAGGCAAAATGCGTGCTAAAACGCATTTTGACCGAAACTTTGACTCGACACTATAACTAGCTAACGTGGTAATCAGCGGCTATAATCACGAAGGATTATAACTACCGTGATTACAATCACGTTTCAAAGTTCAATTGAACTTTGACTTGACCAATTGATGGTCAAAACCGAAAGTCAAACTGTTGGCCAAACTGTTTGACTTTCTGCTTAAACATAAAGAACAAGCATGAAAGAAGACTTACAAAGGGTCCTAGTTATCTTTTCTACAAAGAATAAAGTTCCAAGCAGATTAGAAAGCTCCCAAATCAGATAAGAGATGAGAAATGAGAGGAATGAGCAAAGAATTGAGGAGTTTGGCCAACTATTTATACTTGTTGGTGATCAACAAGATCATGAAAAGTGGTTTGTTTAGCCATTAAGCAATGAATCACAACCATACAAGTGTTAGGAGCAGGTGCAAAGCCTTGGAGAGGTGGTAACTTGGCTACCACACAAAGAAATTGCAAGATTGGCCCCTGAATTTACAAACTGATGCTGAAAACAAACTTTCTGCCCAGATGTGATCGTCGCGTAGCGCGACCACAAGGCCTTACGGCCGTCGCGTAGCGCGACGATGTAGGCTGAACTTTCAAAGTTTGGCAGAAATGGTCCCTGCACGTGTTTTAAGCTCATTTCAGGCCCTTTTGACCCCCGTTAAGCCATTTTCAAGGCTTTACAAGGTCAATAACGTTTAGAGGACTCAAAATATGCTTGGAACACTCTCGGATGTCGGCTCGTTTGGTCGTACGGTCGCGTTGTTCGCTAATTTACGACGAAACTCAAACGGACGCGAAAACGAACCAAATTAAGCGACGAATGGAACTTTGCATGCCGATCACAAAAATAAAAATATTTTAGTGTGTACAAAAATTTTGGATGTCCAGATGTGTCCAGAATGTAAGATATGCGCGAAAATGCAAACTTACGCCGTTTTTGACACTTTTAGTCCCTGTAAGATCATGTAAGCATGTTTTCGCACACCGAACCCCTCAAAGCTTATTTCTAAGCTATGTTTAGGTTATTTATGGTATGTTTAGCTTATGATCAAGTTCTGGACTATTCGACATCATACGAATCGGTATAGTTTCGCAGTTTGACATAAATAGTCCCTTCGATCGAACAAACTTGTTTTCGACACACCAAACCATCCAAAACTTATTTCTAAGTTATGTGAAGGTTATTTAAGGTATGTTAAGCCTATTTCACTATTCCGGAGTGTTTGTCGCGTTTAACTGATTGCGTTCACGCACCAGTTTGCGTATAACTTTCCAGAAAACGAACCAAATTAAGCGACGAATGGAATTTTTGCATGCCGATCACAAAAATAAAAATATTTTAGTGTGTACAAAAATTTTGGATGTCCAGATGTGTCCAGAATGTAAGATATGCGCGAAAATGCAAACTTACGCCGTTTTTGACACTTTTAGTCCCTGTAAGATCATGTAAGCATGTTTTCGCACACCGAACCCCTCAAAGCTTATTTCTAAGCTATGTTTAGGTTATTTATGGTATGTTTAGCTTATGATCAAGTTCTGGACTATTCGACATCATACGAATCGGTATAGTTTCGCAGTTTGACATAAATAGTCCCTTCGATCGAACAAACTTGTTTTCGACACACCAAACCATCCAAAACTTATTTCTAAGTTATGTGAAGGTTATTTAAGGCATGCCCAAGTCTCTGCAGAAAAGACAAAGTTGTAGAAGCTTCTATCACCCACCACGGGGGCGTGCCCCGCGGACACAGGGCCGTGGTCAACTCTAGGATTCGCAGAATCTGGGTACAGATACGCTTCTGCACACGGGGTCATGCCCAGCGGACACGGGGGCATGGTCAACTTATGCAGACAAACTGCAATTGATGTGCGTGAAGTGTATTATATTTTAGGTATATATTTTAAGCCCTTTTTACACTTTTTAGCCAAGTTTTAAATTTATAAAACACGATATTTACTAACACTAAACACACATATGGGCAAGTGCACCCATCGTGAACGTAGTATAGTATTGGTAAGATACCGAGGTCGTCCAAGGACACAAGAGCTTTTAGTACCGGTTTATCCTCAACGTCTAATCAAATCAAAATGTTAGAAAAATGTTTTAAACTAAGAAAATAAAACTAAGTAAAATGCTAAAAAATAAAATAAAAATAAAAACAGATAAACAAGATGAATCACTTGGATCCGACTCGTGTGTAGTGTAACCTTTGATTATTTTCGCACTTTTGCACTTGTTTAAGAGATTATCTTAGTTAGTGTAGTAGGCCCCTCTTTTGAAGGCGACGTTACCCTCAACCCTGTAGTTTGAGTCAGCAAGGATACAATCCTAAAGGGCCGGATTATTGAAAGATAATTAATTAAGTTATTAATGCATAATGTGGTAGGCCCCTCTTTTGAAGGCGACGTTACCCTCAGCTAAGTAGTCTGAGTCAGCAGGGATACAGTCCTAAATAGCTGGGTGAAAGTTTTAATAGTAGTTTAACTTATGAGGGGATCAAAGAGTTTGGACCCCCGCCATCCAATACCTTTGGGTATTGAAGGAGGTCCTACTAAATTTGACCCAGGTCCTTTGCAGGATCTATACACTGAACAATGGCAAGACTCTTACCAAACCATTCCCTTAACCCCCGACCAGGTAGCCAACATACCTCCATATAGACCGTGGAGATATGAATGGTGAAAATCTTTTATTTTATATAGATAGTAAAATAATGCCAAGACACCACGGACAAACGATAAGGAAGAATCACCTTCAACATAAGAAACTAGTAATTAAAGTCATTAATACAAAACCAATTAGAAAGTGCAAAAGATTAAAAATAAAAAGTATTAGACTAAACACTTGTCTTCACCAAGTGATGTAAGAGACTAAGGCAAACATGGCCTTTGATTGTCAAGAATTCTTACGATCAATCTTGGATCCCGAGACGACTCACACACTCTATGATGGATAATGGATGATGGTGGTGGATGATGGTGTTATGGTGGTGGTGGGTGGTGGGTGAAGTGTGAGAGAGGTGGTGTGCCAAGGGATGAGTTGCAAGAGCTCCAAACACTCCTATTTATAGGCTGAACAGAAGCTCGGGCACGGCCCCGTGCCCGCTGGGCACGACCCCGTGTCCATCTGACAATCTCTCTCTTCATTAATTGTAATTCGCAATTACAATAAATGCGCCTGCAGCAAGTTGACCATGCCCCCGTGTCCACTGGGCACGGCCCCGTGGTGGGCAGTAGAAGCTTCCATAGGTTTGTCTTTTCTGCTGCTTCTTGGGCACGGCCCCGTGCTCGCTGAGCACGAGGCGTGTTCAGTCTTCTGTCTTCTTTGTTTTGCTTGGGAAGATGCTGTCGGGGGGTCGGGCATGTCACTTTTGTTCCCTTTCTTGTATTCATGTTAGATTTTGCTGTCTTTTTGCTTCTTTTGTTATTTTTAGCTCATTTAATCCTGAAAATACAAAAGGAAGACAAAAGCATACTTTTTCCAACATTAGTACTAAAAAAGGGTTAGTTTTAAGCCACAATTGATGTAATTTATATGTTGCATTTTGTGCACATCAAATACCCCCACACTTGAATCTTCGCTTGTCCTCAAGCAAAACTCTTTATAATGTGGCTTTATTCACTCCCAAATGGAATGGGTAGAAGAGAAGGTTTTTGGGCTTGTCATAGAGTGTCGGGATTTCCAAGATTATTTAGGTTTTATTTTTATTTATTTACAATCCTATTCGTCACGATTTATTAAAAACGTTTCATAAGATAAATTATTTATTAGGGCAAAACATACCTTTTAAAAATTCCATTTATATACAAGTTCACATACCTCACGGGGGAATCACTCAACACTCGGCCGAAGGTGTATTTTTGTAGTGAATCACTCGAGAGCGGCATGGAACTTACTCCTACCATAAGCTTGCCAAGCAATCAATCCTCCTTCTTTTTAACTATATACCTTTGTAAATATCAAGAGGACTTTTTGGGTGAAGGGTTAGGCTTGGGCTAAAGGTGGGTGGTTGGGTTAGTGGTTAGTAAAAGGGCGAAAAGCGTAAAAGCGTAACAAGCGTAGGTTTTTGAAAGACTTTTTATTTTTCACATTTTTATTTTATTTTGATGAATTTTTCAAACAAAGTTATTTTTGATGAACTTTGTTTGTTTTGTTTGGTTTCATCAATATATATATATATATATATATATATTTCAACATAAGTCATAAGCAAACCGAACGTTGTTACTAAAAAAAGGTTAAAAATAAAAAGGTTTAGGTGGGTAAAAAGGGTGATGGTTTTGGGTTAAGAAATGAAAAGGTTTAGGCTCAAAGGGGTTAACTAGGGGGATTTTGGGTAGGTGGTAAAAAAAATGAAAAATAATGGCGTAGAATGAAAAAGGGGTTAGTCCTAATGCCTCCATCATTTACCTACTTGGGTTTAAGTTGGTAAGGACCGGGAATGTATTGTTGTGGCAAGTTCTAGAGTCGTACGAATCAAGCGGCTATTCACACAAGAAACGAAAAATGAGCATTTAGTGTAAAGATATATATATATATTTGTATGCTCGTTAAAGGCTCAAAACTCACTTTTGTGGGAAAGGGTTTTTATGTGATCAAGTATATATAATCAAATTTTAACTAAGTTTGTCATGCCTTTTCGTAATTTTCTTATGTTGGTTTTTTTATCACGACGCTATCGGTTGTAAACTTGTAAAAATATAACCTTATAACCTTATTAGAACTTGAATTCCCAACTTAAACTTAGACAAGTAAAAAAAATGAAAATTTTTGAAAAAAATTTGGGGTGATTAGCGGTTCCAATAGAGTTTTGTGTAAGGCTTGTTATTAGGACTTGCAAAATTCAAAGTTTTAGCATCCCTCCCACACTTAAATTACACATTGTCCTCAATGTGTCCCAAAAATAAGTTTTTAGGTTGATTGAATGTGTAAAATGGTATTAAAAGCAAAATTTTATGTTACTGGCACCCTGGACACGGCCCGTGGTGACCGGGCACGGCCCCGTGTTCAGGTGCCAATGGCAAAAATTAAAGAGAAGAAACAGAAGCCTGGACACGGGGGCGTGTTCAATGAACACGGCCCGTGTTCAGTTACCTGAACTTGGCAATTTTCTGCAGAGTGTGTAGCACGGGGCCGTGTTGGGCGGACACGGCCCGTGCTGAGCTTACTGTAATGAAGAAATTGTTGTTGGATGGCCCTGTTTTCGTGCATGGGGCTATGTTTCTCGTTTCCCTTGTTATCTTTTACCATCACGAGTAATTATTGCAACATCATCCAAACCTTAAAACCATCATTTCATTAAAAACCGTCATAGAGAGAATTACACAGTTCAAGGAAATTAAAAACAAAGAAGAAGTAAAAAGTTAAGGGTCCTAAATTAGATAGGTCGAGTGATACATAAAATCATCATAAGGAGTCCTATTTTTTCATTAAGACCCAAAATCCCGGGAATAGATTCTCGGTATTGTAGTAGGACTCTTGGCCGAGGGTTATCTTCCTAGATGTTGTTAAAGCCATTCTTCTATCTCTCTTGGGAGGAAGAAGGCGGCGTCGTTTTCTTCAGCATCTTGCGGAGGAGGTGAGACACTAACCGGAACCCCTTGTAAAATGTCTCGAGGAGGCCCCGGGTGCATGGTGTACCACTCAGCTGGTATGATGACTTCAAGCACCACGTTCCATGCCCTTTGGGTTATTATAGGTACCAAAGGAGGAGATGCGAGAATGTTCAACCTCTGGTGCAGGAGGTTGACCTC
Organism: Helianthus annuus; assembly: GCF_002127325.2. Lineage (NCBI taxonomy): Eukaryota > Viridiplantae > Streptophyta > Magnoliopsida > Asterales > Asteraceae > Helianthus > Helianthus annuus. The sequence continues at coordinate 97,069,799 of NC_035438.2, read as the reverse complement.
CCGGAGACACCCTTCCAGTCCCACAGTAAGATGGTTGATACGGTCGACCAATGCTTCTTCCACCCCCATCATTTCATCAATAGCTTCTCTTAAGGCGTAAACATAGTTTACAAGAGAGTCTTCCGCCGTTGATGACCTCCTCCCGTGTCGGTTGCTCCTTGAGTGCGATGAAGATGCTCCACTTGTTCTGCTGGCCATTCTAGGAAAACAACCCGAAAAAGAACTCAATTTTTATGAAACAGTACCTTGGACACGGCCCCGTGTTCAATGAACACGGCCCCGTGTCCAGTTGTCTATTAGATTTTAAAGCAAGGGATCTTGAAGTTTTAACTTATTTTCTTTGTTTGTAAGTAATGTTTAAGCATAAATAATTTAAAACAGAGTGATTTCAAGAAAGAACTCTTGAATAATGACCTTACACACATCACACTAAAGGTTGGAATCATGAAACTCCCAAGCTTTAATGGAGGTAGTGGTTGAAATTGAAGGAGAAGAAAATGAACAAAAGTGGAAAAGACAAGAGGATGTTTGAGAACCTTCTTTTAGAACATACCTAAGATAGTATGAGTGAAGATCCCGGGAATCTCTGTCTTTTGAAGTGGTCCAAATTAGCAGGAATCATGCTGCATTTATAGAAAACGACAGCATGCTGGACATGGCCCCGTGTCGGCTGGACACGGCCCCGTGTGCAGACAGAATCCTGACACATTTTTGTCCGTATTCTGATAAAATCAGAAGGGAATCTTTTGGTGGACACGGGGCGTGTTGACCTGGACACGGCCCCATGTCTGGAAGCTGTTTTATGGAGTTTGCCTATTTTAAGGAACTTATCCAGATCGGGCGGTTCCTTACTGGATGGAACAACCCCAAAGTGCCTAAGATACCTTAATTGATCTAGATTAAGACGAGAACGCAAGAGGTTGTCGGTGAGGGTGATTCCTATGCTAAATGTAGGTGGACAAGTCCAACCCTTTTCCGGGCTCTCGTTAAAGAAGGTGTATGCTGAATCGTTCAGGTCTATGTATGCACCGAACGAAGTCGATGGGGAGTCCTTCATGGCACAATCGGCACAGGGACGACTATTGTCCAAGTCTTCGCTAGAGTTGAAGGTATTATCGGGAGCAACAAGGTTTTTTGAATGCGACCCCAACACTTCTTCTTTGTAATCGTCTTGAGATGAATCAAGGAAATCCATCTTAAGTTCGTTTAACCAATTAAGAACTAGATCTTCTAGTTGAAATAGTTCATCAAGAAGCATTTCTCCTAGAATATCTGGTTGGGCGCCTTCGAGGGAGAGATAAGGATTATTTTTACTTTCGCCCCTCTTAAGGATACAGGCAAACGATGGGTCTATATAGTGGGGCTTATAATTTAGAAAATAACATTCTAATTCCTTATGACCGCTTCCACATAATTGACACCACGTACCATAAGAGTGCCGAAAGTAAAAAAGATCATTATCGCTCATTTTTGTGTCAGAAATTACCAACCGTCGGGATCTTACGGTTCTGTTTTTAGTAACTGAATCTTGGGCATGGGGGCGTGTTGAGTGGGCACGGCCCCGTGTTCAGCTTACTGTCTGACTTAAAACAATATTGCCAGTTCCAATGATTGGGCACGGGGGCGTGTTAAGCGGCCACGGCCCGTGCTGAGTTCTGCAGAAGCTAAAAATTAAAAAAAAATCCTAAAAATAAAAAGAAAAATAAAAAAAAATTAATTACGCCGTTGATTCCTAACTTTCTTAAAATCCTTGTGTCCCCGGCAACGACGCCAAAAACTTGATGTGCGTGAAGTGTATTATATTTTAGGTATATATTTTAAGCCCTTTTTACACTTTTTAGCCAAGTTTTAAATTTATAAAACACGGTATATACTAACACTAAACACACATATGGGCAAGTGCACCCATCGTGAACGTAGTATAGTGTTGGTAAGATACCGAGGTCGTCCAAGGACATAAGAGCTTTTAGTACCGGTTTATCCTCAACGTCTAATCAAATCAAAATGTTAGAAAAATGTTTTAAACTAAGAAAATAAAACTAAGTAAAATGCTGAAAAACAAAATAAAAATAAAAACAGATAGACAAGATGAATCACTTGGATCCGACTCGTGTGTAGTGTAACCTTTGATTATTTTCGCACTTTTACACTTGTTTAAGAGATTATCTTAGTTATTGTAGTAGGCCCCTCTTTTGAAGGCGACGTTACCCTCAACCCAGTAGTTTGCGTCAGCAAGGATACAATCCTAAAGGGTCGGATTATTGAAAGATAATTAATTAAGTTATTAATGCATAATGTGGTAGGCCCCTCTTTTGAAGGCGACGTTACCCTCAGCTAAGTAGTCCGAGTCAGCAGGGATACAGTCCTAAATAGCTTGGTTAAAGTTTTAATAGTAGTTTAACTTATGAGGGGATCAAAGAGTTTGGACCCCCGCCATCCAATACCTTTGGGTATTGAAGGAGGTCCTACTAAATTTAACCCAGGTCCTTTGCAGGATCTATACACTGAACAATGGCAAGACTCTTACCAAACCGTTCGCTTAACCCCCGACCAGGTAGCCAACATACCTCCATATAGACCGTGGAGATATGAATGGTGAAAATCTTTTATTTTATATAGACAGTAAAATAATGCTAAGACACCACAGACCAACGATAAGGAAGAATCACCTTCAACATAAGAAACTAGCAATTAAAGTCATTAATACAAAACCAATTAAAAAGTGCAAAAGATTAAAAATAAAAAGTATTACACTAAACACTTGTCTTCACCAAGTGATGTAAGAGGCTTAGGCAAACATGGCCTTTGATTGTCAAGAACTCTTACGATCAATCTTGGATCCCGAGATGACTCACACACTCTATGATGGATAATGGATGATGGTGGTGGATGATGGTGTTATGATGGTGGTGGGTGGTGGGTGAAGTGTGAGAGAGGTGGTGTGCCAAGGGATGAGTTGCAAGAGCTCCAAACACTCCTATTTATAGGCTGAACAGAAGCTCGGGCACGGCCCCGTGCCCGCTGGGCACGGCCCCGTGTCCATCTGACAATCTCTCTCTTCATTAATTGTAATTCGCAATTACAATAAATGCGCCTGCAGCAAGTTGACCACGCCCCCGTGTCCGCTGGGCACGGCCCCGTGGTGGGCAGTAGAAGCTTCTATAGGTTTGTCTTTTCTGCTGCTTCTTGGGCACGGCCCCGTGCTCGCTGAACACGGGGCGTGTTCAGTCTTCTGTCTTCTTTGTTTTGCTTGGGAAGATGCTGTTGGGGGGTCGGGCATGTCACTTTTGTTCCCTTTCTTTTATTTATGTTAGATTTTGCTGTCTTTTTGCTTCTTTTATTATTTTGAGCTCATTTAATCCTGAAAATACAAAAGGAAGACAAAAGCACACTTTTTCCAACAATAGTACTAAAAAGGGGTTAGTTTTAAGCCACAATTGATGTAACTTATATGTTGCATTTTGTGCACATCAGCAATTAATGAAGAAAGAGAAGGAGGATGGACACGGGGCCGTGCCCGAGCTGCTGTTCAGGCTATAAATAGGGGTGCTTGGCTCATATGCAAACCATCCCTTGGCACACCACCTCTCTCACACTTCACCAACACTCCACCACCACCACAACACCATCATCCACCACCATCATCCATCATCCATCATAGAGTGTGTGAGTTGTCACGGGATCCAAGATTGATCGTAAAAGTTCTTGACAATCAAAGGCCATGTTTACCTAAGTCTCTTACATCACTTGGTGAAGACAAGTGTCTAGTGTAATACTTTTTATTTTTAATCTTTTCGCACTTTTTATTTGGTTATGTATTAATGACTTTAATAACTAGTTTCTTATGTTGAAGGTGATTCTTCCTTATCATTTGTCCGTGGTGTCTTGGTAGTATTTTACTGTCTATATAAAATAAAAGATTTTCACCATTCATATCTCCACGGTCTATATGGAGATATGTTGACTACCTGGTCGGGGGTTAAGGGAATGGTTTGGTAAGAGTCTTGCCTTGTTCAGTGTATAGATCCTGCAAGGACCTGGGTCAAATTTAGTAGGACCTCCTTCAATACCCACCGGTATTGGATGGCGGGGGTCCAAACTCTTTGATCCCTTCATATGTAAGCTACTATTAAAACTTTAACACAGCTACTTAGGACTGTATCCCTGCTGACTCAGACTACTTAGCCGAGGGTAACGTCACCTTCAAAAGAGGGGCCTACCACATTATACACTAATAACTTTATTAATTATCTTTCAATAATCAGACCCTTTAGGATTGTATCCTTCCTGACTCAAACTACTGGGTTGAGGTAAACGTCACCTTCAAAAGAGGGGCCTACTACAATAACTAAGATAATCTCTTAAAAAGTGCAAAAGTGCGGAAATAATCAAAGGTTACACTAAACACGAGTCGGATCTAAGTGATTCATCTTGTCTATCTGTTTTTATTTTTATTTTATTTTTCAGCATTTTAGTTAGTTTTATTTTTCTAGTTTAAAAACCTTTTTCTAATTTTTGATTTGATTAGACGTTGAGGATAAACCGATATTAAAAGCTCTTGTGTCCTTGGACGACCTCGGTATCCCACCAACACTATACTACGTTCACGATGGGTGCACTTGCCCATATGTGTGTTTAGTGTTAGTAAATATCGTGTTTTATAAATTTAAAACATGGCTAAAAAGTGTTAAAGGGCTTAAAATATACATTAAAAATCTATAACACCACACGCACATCAGGAAGATAGGATTTTTCACAATTTGTATAGCAACATCATTATCGCAGTAAATAGTTGTGACAAATGTGCTCTGTAAACAATGTGCAATGTAAAAAAATATCCAATATCAATAAAACTATGTGTTTTGGTGTTAATATGTATGTTTGACGATTTTACGATTTGATTCTAGTTTGATTTCAAGCTTTAAATCGCTTTCTGGAAAGTAATACGCAAACTGATGCGCAAATGTAATCAGTTTAACACGACAAACATTCCGGAACAGTGATATAGGCTTAAAATTCCTTAAATAACCTTTACATAACTTAGAAATAAGTTTTGGAGGGTTTGGTGTGTCGAAAAGAAGTTTATTCGATCGTAGGGACTATTTGCATCAAAACTGTGAAACTATGCCGATTCGTTCAGTAACGAACATTCTAGAACTTGATCATAAGCTAAACATACCCTAAATATCCTTTACATAGCTTAGAAATAGGCTTTGAGGGGTTCGTTATGCGAAAATACGCTTATTTGATCAATAGGGACTAAAAGCGTCAAAAAGTGCATAAGGTTGCATTTACGCGCATATCTTACGTTCTGAACATATCCGGACATCCAAAAATTTTTGTAATCATTAAAATATTTTATTTTTGTGATTAGAATGCAAAAATACCATTCGTCGCGCAATTTGGATCGTTGTTGCATCCGTTCGAGTTTTCATCGTAATTAACCGAATAACGCAACCGTACGACCAAACCAACCGACATCCGAGATGTTTTTAAGCATATTTCATGTTCCTTATGCTTTAACTTCATTGTATATCCTTGAAATGGGTTAACGGGGCTTCAAAACACCAAAATCCAAGTTTATAGCATTTAGGGACCATTTCTGCCAATCTGTCAAAGTTGCCCTCACGGGCCGCATAAGCTGAGGAGCATGTCTATGCGGGGCGCGACCGACTGCCAGACTAGAATCATTGAATCTGGTCACAACAGCTGTTTTCAGGCATTTTTTACATAGTTTTGGGATACCATTTGCTAGTTTTTGAGTTCCCATTGTATTTAAAACCATGTTCCACAAGTGTATGGCTTAGATCATACCATGTTTTGCTAAAAAACACTTGTAAAGATCTTTGTCACACCCCCAAAATCCACATGCGGAATACCACCGCTTGGGGGCGTGACTGACCAGGATCCAGCCACCAATTATACTGAGCAATTTAATTAATAACATACGTAATACTCACCAGCCACAAGGTTAGCAAATATCATAGTCAAAGTTCAAAAGTTTAAGTTCAAATAGTAGTAAGTAGCGGAAGCATAGACAAACAATTTTAAACAAAGTTCTTAGTTCAAGTTTATTCAGAACCCAACACAGGGGTTAGACGACCACTACACATCCCCGAGTAGCAAGCTCCTGAGTCACTGGGTACCTGCAAAGCATGTAGTAGGGTATCAACAAAAATGTTGGCGAGTTCACGAGTTGTCCAGTTTTTAATTACCAAAAACTTGTTTCACCGGTTAATTTACTCATTTATATTATGCCAAGGGGAGCTACCCCTTAAGTAAGCTACTAAACTGGTTTTACAATACCGAATATTCATGTGACCGTACGTTTCCGTAAAGTGCCCCGTTTCTCAATGTTCTATCTTCATTGACGGATTGTCAGAGTCTATTAGTTCACTCCTGATCCCATACACGGGCACGGTGTGAGGCTGGTAAGACCTAAATAGCGCTATCAACTAATAACCCGTTCGCCAGGCCCCGGCGACTAATCGGTATTAAGTAGTAGGGACTTGAGTGATAGAGTTGCGTTTAGTATGGCTTGTTGCATCCCATATAAATAGTAATTAACTAAAGGTCCCGCATAAGGGGAGAAAAGTAGGTTTGTGTCCCTCACAAGGGGATAGCGTTGCTTTTAGTTCCGTTTCCCAACCACCGGGAACGCATGCTTTAAAGTTGTGAACTCACCTTGGGTTGCTCGGCAGATTAGCTTACTTAGTCAAGCTTGCTGGTCACCACGTCCTAACATGGTTACCAGTATAGGTCAGGTTTGGGGTACATAAAAGTCACGCATATTTCTACAAGTACCTAACACATAGCATACATATCACATAAGGTTATTGGGCCAGTCCTATCTCATGTTCAGTTAACAGTAACACATAGTCCAGATAAACATTAACAAGCATGAACAGTCCATACATTTTGGCCCAATAACGGAGACAAGTAGCCCCGTCGAGACTAGGTGGTCTCGGCTCGAGAACATGCGGTCTCGAGTCGCAACCAGGAGATCTCGAGTCATGAATGTCTGGTCTCGAATGGTGCAGGTATGAGTCGCAACCGCAGAGGTCTCGAGTCGAGATCATGAGGTCTCGAGTCCTTGAAGTCTGCCTCGAGTGGTCACTTGTTGGTCTCGAGTCGCAATTACTGTGGTCTTGAGTTGTAACTTAATAATCTCGAGTCGAAACCGGGGTCTCGACTCGCATTACCTGCTGATTCTAGAACATCTGCAACATCTGTACTATCCAATAGAATTTCATTTTCATGATTTTGTGTACTAGCCAACCATATTGCACAAACATGTTCCCTTGTCTAATTCTCAATCAAAACGGATCAAACACACAATTTCAAATATTCATATCATATTCAAATAGTTCATCATGTGTTCATATCCTATTCAACACATATTCATAACGTTCATTATTAGGGTGTTCGTATAAAATCAACATGCTCATCCTACACCTAATCATGTAAGTCGTCATCAAGGTGGTTGTTCCATAATATCTAACATAAACCGAATGGTCATGAGCATCCTAACTATCATTCTTTTATCAAAATATCTTATCAAGACATTATCATACAACATTTCACAAAAAGAGCATTGATCATCTTAGACATTTGGAACCAAACATGTACATTATTCATCAAGCTCACACCTTTGTCATATATTATCATCATCATACATCAAATTATTCACATAAATGAGCACTTTTTGCATAGAATATTATCTTGTTCAAAAGGAACAACTAACCGATTGTTATGAGACACAAAGGTGATAAAGTGGAGTCTTCGAGTGATGATTACAAGTTGATCCGAAGGTCCTTTTTGTTGCCGGTTGGTTCTGAGTAGAAGGAGGAGGATGATGGTGGAACTTTAGGGTTTTCTAGCGAGAGAAAGTGGATGAGGTGAGAGAGGGAAAGAGTGGAATGTTTGGGATTTGAAATGATGATAGCTAGTGCATCAAAAGGGAAAGTCGGCTAGCCTTATGGAGGTTTTATACCCATTTCAAGTGGTGCACCCTAAAGGGATTCCGAGTGGGCTCAAGGAGGGGTGCGGCCCATGGCCCAACTGTTCACTCGAGACCGAGTGGTCTCGAGTCGGGTCCTAGTGGTCTCGGTTCACACATACACAAATAAATCTACACACACATAACTTAACACAAAGTATCACTTAGCATATCAAGATCAATCACTAACTTCCATTTAATGATATATACACACAAGGTCACTACAAGATAGCTGCTCGGGAAAACCTAGAGTGTCACATTATCCCCAAGTTTTGAGAACTTTCGTCCCGAAAGTTAAGGCAGCCACTGACAAGCTAGTATGAGTAAGAGCGTTTCAACGGGGTGTCACATCATCCCCCCGTTAGTTTGGAATTTCGTCTCGAAATTCAGTCGTAGCTTCAGTGCTGGGGGTTTCATTTGGGAACAACTGGGGATACTTGCGCTTATCTGGTCTTCCCCCTCCCAGGTAAACTCTGGGCCACGTCGCAAGTTCCAACGGACTCGCACGAGAGGTATCTGGCTACGTTTGAGGGTTTTGATCTCTCGATCCGTGATCTCAATCGGTTCCTCAGTAAAGTGTAGCTGTTCGTCAATGGTGAGTTCCTTGAAAGGAATTACGAGTGCCTCATCTGACAGACACTTCTTCAGATTAGACACGTGAAAGACGTGCACCGCACTCAGCTCTTCAGGAAGATTCAATCTATAAGCGACCTTACCGACCTTTTCGGTAATTTCGAATGGTCCAACATACCGCGGATTAAGCTTGCCCCGTTTACCAAAACGGACCACACCCTTCCAGGGTGAGACTTTAAGTAGAACCCGGTCACCGAGCTGGAATTCTAGGGGTTTCCTGCGCTTATCAGCGTAACTCTTCTGACGGTCACGAGCTGCCGCCATGCGTTGTCTGACCTGGGCAATCTTCTCCGTTGTGTCCACCACCAGTTCTGGGCCTGTGATCTGGCTATCGCCAACTTCCGCCCAGCAAAGAGGTGATCGGCATTTACATCCGTATAATGCCTCAAAGGGTGCTGCCTGTATGCTGGTGTGGTAGCTGTTATTATACGAGAATTCCACTAGCGGTAGATGCTTCTCCCAATTCTTGCCAAAATCGATCACACATGCCCTAAGCATGTCTTCTAGGGTTTGGATGGTGCGTTCAGATTACCCATCCGTTTGCGGATGATAAGTGGTGCTCATGTCTAATCGTGAGCCACAGGATTTGTGCATAGCCTGCCACAGCTCAGAAGTAAAGCGCGCGTCTCGATCGTCAATAATGGAGGTTGGCACTCCATGCCTTGAAACCACTTCCTTTAAGTAAATATCTGCCAAGGTAGAGAACTTGTCTGTTTCTTTAATAGCCAAAAAGTGTGCGGACTTGGTCAATCGATCCACTATCACCCAAATAGTGTCGTTTCCGCGTTGAGATCTAGGTAGTCCAGTAACAAAATCCATGGAAATTTGCTCCCATTTCCATTTCGGGATTTCGGGTTGCTGGAGTAGACCCGCAGGTTTCTGATACTCAGTCTTGACTCTTGCGCAAGTCAAACATTTGCTGACATATGCTGCTATGTGGGCTTTCATTCCAGGCCACCAATATGTAGTTTTTAAGTTGTGGTACATCTTATCTGAACCAGGATGTACTGAGTAATGGGACTTATGGGCTTCGTCCATCACGAGCTCGCGTAACTTTCCATAGAGGGGAACCCATATGCGCCCGGTTACATAGTAAGCGCCGTCTTCTTTTTGTTCTAACTGCTGTCTCGATCCTCGTAGAGACTTAGCCCTGATGTTCTCTGGTTTCAATGCTTCAACTTGAGCATTTCGAATCTGAGTAGGGAGGTTAGACTGGATGGTAAGTTGCAACGCTCGCACGCGCTTAGGTGTAGTGTCCTTTCAACTGAGGGCGTCTGCCACGACATTTGCTTTGCCCGGATGGTACTTGATTGCGCACTCATAATCATTCAAGAGTTCGACCCATCGACGTTGTCGCATGTTTAACTCCTTTTGCTTGAAGATATGCTCGAGACTCCTGTGGTCGGTATAAATGGTGCACTTGGTACCGTACAGGTAATGTCTCCATATCTTAAGAGCAAAAACCACTGCTCCCAACTCCAAGTCGTGCGTAGTGTAGTTCCTTTCGTGAGTCTTAAGTTGTCGAGAAGCGTAGGCAATAACTTTCTCGCGTTGCATTAACACGCAACCGAGCCCATGAATAGACGCATCGCAGTAAACCACAAAGTCGTCGGTACCTTCAGGTAACGAGAGAATAGGAGCGCTACAAAGGTTATCCTTTAGCTTCTGAAAAGCGGACTCCTGAGCTTCATTCCATTTGTAAGCAATACCCTTCTGAGTGAGAGTCGTGAGGGGTTGTGCAATCTTCGAAAATCCCTTGATGAATCTGCGATAGTATCCTGCCAATCCCAAGAATTGGCGGACTTCGGTTGGAGTTTTAGGCGTAGGCCAATTCTTTATAGATTCGATCTTAGCTGGGTCGACGTGTATTCCGTCCTTATTGACCACGTGTCCAAGGAAATAGACTTCTCGAAGCCAGAAGTCACATTTCGAGAATTTGGCGTACAATTGTTCATTGCGAAGGAGTTCGAGAATAAGACGCGGGTGTTGTTCATGCTCCTTTTGACTTTTTGAGTAGATCAGAGTGTCGTCAATAAACACAATTACGAATTTGTCGAGGTAGGGCTTGCACACTCGGTTCATGAGGTCCATGAAAACTGCAGGTGCGTTAGTCATTCCAAAGGGCATGACGAGGAATTCGTAATGGCCATAACGAGTTCTGAATGCAGTTTTGGAGATGTCTTCATTACGGACTCTCAGTTGATGATAACCCGATCGCATGTCAATCTTAGAGTAGTAGCTCGATCCTTGCAACTGATCGAATAGGTCGTCGATGCGTGGGAGAGGGTAACGATTCTTGATGGTAACCTTGTTCAACTCACGATAGTCGATGCACATTCGGAATGTGCCATCCTTCTTCTTAACAAAGAGCACTGGTGCTCCCCAGGGTGACGAACTAGGACGGATAAATCCTTTATCCAATAGTTCTTGTAGTTGCGTAGAAAGTTCCTTCAGTTCTGCGGGGGCTAGTCGATAAGGTGCTCGAGCTATTGGTGCTGCTCCGGGAGTTAGCTCAATTTGGAACTCGACCTGACGATGGGGAGGGAGTCCAGGTAGTTCTTCAAGGAATACCTTGGGGTAGTCGCGTACCACTGGAAAATCTTCAATCCTCTTTTCCTTTTCCTGTGTGTCGATGACGAGTGCTAAGATAGCGGTGTGCCCCTTTCGTAAACACTTCTGGGACTTTAAGAACGAGATGATGCCTGTGACTTCTCCGCCTTTGTCACCTTGAATGATGAGGGGTTTGTCAGAACGGCGGGGAATACGAACCATATTCTCTTGGCAGAGGATTTCAGCCCGATGTTTAGATAACCAATCCATACCAATAATACGTAGGGATACATAACTAGCATCGGCTCCAAAATCAAATAATACAGAAACATAACGATCATCGAGTAGGAACTTACCCGCCACGACGTTGGAGTCATTCCTTGCTTCTCCAGCTCCAATCACAAAAGCCCTTCCTCTTGCACCATTCCCGGCATTGTTGTGGTTTTGGTCGTTGTTTCCATCTCCCTGGTTGTTGTTGCGGTTCTGGTTCAGTTCAGGGCAATCCCTTCGCATGTGCCCCGTTGCTCCACATTTGTAGCATCCACGGTTGTTTCCTTGTTGCTGTTGTGGTTGTTGCTGATTCTGCCTAGCTGGAAGCTGGCTCCTGCAGTCTTTGGCTTCATGCCCCATCTTGTTGCATTGCTGACACTGACTTTTGCCACATGGCCCACTGTGGTGTCGGTTACACTTGTTACACTTGGGGTGGTTTCCCCGATAGCCACCCTGTTGTTGAGGGCCTTTGTTACTTTCAGTCTTCCTTTGTTGAGTTGGGGACTGAGTGGGGTTAGCATCCTTGCTTTGGTTTCCTTCCCACTTACGCTTGTTATCACCAGAAGTTCCATCAGTAGCACTGATCCTTTTGGGCAGCTTGCCCTGCTCCACGGCCTGATCAGTGAGTTTGTGAGCGAGACGGACGATTGACTGAATGGTACTGAGGTTGGCCGAGGTCACATGGCTCCGAATTTCTGGGGCCAAACCTTTGATGTACAATTCGATCATTCGATACACAGGTTGAGACATGTTTGGGCAAAGAGCAGCATAGTCGTTGGACTGTTTGGTGTATGTCTTGATCTCTGATCCAACCATCTTGAGCTCAAAGTACTCATTTTCGAGCTTGTGGATATCATCCCTGTGACAGTACTCTTCCATGATCATATCCTTGAAATCTTCCCATGCAGTAGCGTTAGCAGTTTCCAAACCAAGCATCTGGATATGTGCTTTCCACCATGAAAGCGCGTTTCCTTCAAGTGTGCTAGTAGCAAATTTTACCCAATTAGCAGGGGGACACTCGCAGACAGCGAACACAGCTTCGACCTTCTCGATCCAGTGCAGAAGACCTATGGCACCCTCAGTGCCATTGAAAGGGAGAGGCTTGCAATCCATGAAGGTCTTGAAACTACAAACACGTGGTGGCGCAGGCGCATGCTGACCTGTTGTGAGAAGCGAAGCGAATAGGTTTAGGGGTGAAAAGACGATGCGGCGGTAGGATCCAAACATCCTAGAATAACGAGTTTACCTCCAGGGTGAGCTGCGAAAGCTGCAGCCACCGTGTTGATCAAGTTAGTGAACTGAGCCTGAGTCATGTTAACGTTTCCTCTTCCGCGTCCACTCATTGTCTTTATAACCAGGAAACATAGTATGAGTGTGATATCGTAATGTAGCGAGAATGAGATAGAAGAAGGAGGTGTATCTATCCAACTAGGCGAACTAGTACGTATAGCAGAACAGAAAGCATAAAGCAAGCAAGTAAAGACTAGTCCAGATAAACAGTAACAAGCATGAACAGTCCATACATTTTGGCCCAATAACGGAGACAAGTAGCCCCGTCGAGACTAGGTGGTCTCGGCTCGAGAACATGCGGTCTCGAGTCGCAACCAGGAGATCTCGAGTCATGAATGTCTAGTCTCGAATGGTGCAGGTATGAGTCGCAACCGCAGAGGTCTCGAGTCGAGATCATGAGGTCTCGAGTCCTTGAAGTTTGCCTCGAGTGGTCACTTGTTGGTCTCGTGTCGCAATTGCTGTGGTCTCGAGTTGTAACTTAATAATCTCGAGTCGAAACCGGGGGTCTCGACTCGCATTACCTGCTGATTCTAGAACATCTGCAACATCTGTACTATCCAATAGAATTTCATTTTCATGATTTTGTGTACTAGCCAACCATATTGCACAAACATGTTCCCTTGTCTAATTCTAAATCAAAACGGATCAAACACACAATTTCAAATAATCATATCCTATTCAACACATATTCATAACGTTCATTATTAGGGTGTTCGTATAAAATCAACATGCTCATCCTACACCTAATCATGTAAGTCGTCATCAAGGTGTTTGTTCCATAATATCTAACATAAACCGAATGGTCATGAGCATCCTAACTATCATTCTTTTATCAAAATATCTTATCAAGACATTATCATACAACATTTCACAAAAAGAGCATTGATCATCTTAGACATTTGGAACCAAACATGTACATTATTCATCAAGCTCACACCTTTGTCATATATTATCATCATCATACATCAAATTATTCACATAAATGAGCACTTTTTGCATAGAATATTATCTTGTTCAAAAGGAACAACTAACCGATTGTTATGAGACACAAAGGTGATAAAGTGGAGTCTTCGAGTGATGATTACAAGCTGATCCGAAGGTCCTTTTTGTTATTGGTTCCGAGTAGAAGGAGGAGGATGATGGTGGAACTTTAGGGTTTTCTAGTGAGAGAAAGTGGATGAGGTGAGAGAGGGAGAGAGTGGAATGTTTGGGATTTGAAATGATAATAGCTAGTGCATCAAAATGGAAAGTCGGCTAGCCTTATGGAGGTTTTATACCCATTTCGAGTGGTGCACCCTAAAGGGATTCCGAGTGGGCTCAAGGAGGGGTGCGGCCCACGGCCCAACTGTTCACTCGAGACCGAGTGGTCTCGAGTCAGGTCCTAGTGGTCTCGGTTCACACATACACAAATAAATCTACACACACATAACTTAACACAAGTATCACTTAGCATATCAAGATCAATCACTAACTTCCATTTAATGATATATACACACAAGGTCACTACAAGATAGCTGCTCGGGAAAACCTAGAGTGTCACAATCTTGTTAACTCAAGAATTTCTATAAATACCCACCTTGTTCATTCTCATTCTGTCACACCCCGATTTCCACGTGTCACCGGTGGGCCCGGTGTGGGGTACAGTGACGTAGTTGGCATCGTCATAGACAATCAACACAATATAATAATGCACAGCGGAAGCAGAAAAGATACATTTCAACTTTTAAATAATTTGCAATAATAAATATCACAGTAGTTGAAACGGATCCACAGGCGGATCAAATAAAAATGGAAATAAATAGTTCAACAGATAATTGTCGTCCGAGCTTGCGAGACTATAGTGGACGCTCTTAGGAAACAACCAGCCTATTTCCGTATAGTACCTGCACTTAACCTTTTGGGAAAAATACGTCAGTTTACACTGGTAAATACAAATCGACTGACTCATTTTGAAAATGATTGAAAATTTGATTTAAATGCACAAGGCATAAATATTTTTATTAACTTGGGATAATTATATAATATAAACTTGTGAACGAATTACATGCACTTATATCTCTGGTGGCCCGGGATCTGCTGTCCGGGCTAGAGATTAAATGACACACCACATTAAAGAGTTATACACGTCGGGTGTACGCCTACACCCCGTGCTCTGGTCGTGGCCATCTCGTAAGAAAATGCCAAGGATATCCGGGACACGGTCAATAACCCCCCAAAGCCTTTAAGTAAGACAAAACTGTTTAAACGAAGTCGCACAAGCTATTCAAGACTGTACACCTATAAGGCGCAGGACTTGTGCGCCCGATCAAGCGGTATTTTAAATACCGTACCCCAAGCCCGTATAGGGAAAATAAGTCAAAATGTATTTACCTGAGCAAGTATAAGTCACAAATGATAAGTGTTGGTAGCTTTTACCGGGCCTCCTAATCTGGAACAAAGGTTTATAATTAACCTATTAGATTCCTAACGGCCTTTTATTTAAGCCTAAGCTTTGACCGGTTAGTTTTAGGAATGATACGGTTTACGCACGATTAAGCGAAAGACCGGGTAGAATGTGATTTAGACCCGACAAGTTTGAATACTTGTATAATATGGGTATACTACATACATTCTGGATTTTGAAATAAAAATGATATCGTTTGACCCGTTTCGGTCAATTTACGCAAACTAGTTACGTAAACCGAACCGAACGCGAAAAGGGCGATACGGGTAGACAAATGATTCAAATGCAAGTTCCCTGAGGTAATATGCTTAAAACATAATATTATATCAGTAAGTTATGTTCTATATTGCCCGGAATAATTTTAAACCCAATTTATGCCTTAGAAGGGCATTTTGGTCATTTAAAAGATAATAAAAGGGTAAAATTTGAAATCTGAGTTTCGGGTCTGGTTCATACAGTAAATATACTTAATATAACATATTATATCAGTAGGGTATGACCCATATACCAAATTTATCATTTAAAACCAAACTATGCACCGTAGGGGTATTTTAGTAATTTCGCAAGGGCTAAAAATGCCAAAACTGGAAGTCTGAGTTCATATACTTATACTTACTGTTTTTATATGAAAATATGCTAAACACATCAGTAGGTATAGGTCTTATATGTTTAAAACAAGTATAACGCTTACTATGCGCTTAAAACGCTAAATATGCGATTTAAGGGCGTTTTCGGGTTTTCAAATAAAATCTGAGATTTTTATATTTCCAGAATACTTATAATAATTTATTCATCATATAAAATCAGTAGAAAAAGGTTTCGGGTCAAAAGGATGTGTAAAACTCATTTTATGGCTAAAACGGTCAAAACCGACATAAGCCGAAATGACTAGGCGATCTAGGATCCGTTCAGCCAAAAATCAATTAAAAATCATCAAAATTCCCAGAATATTATAATACATCAGTTGGTAAGAAGTTTTGTACCAAAACGTGGCCAGAAACGGGTTCTATGCGAAAAGGACCGTTTATGTAAATTTATAATATAATTTTACGCTAATGGCCATAACTCACAATCTGGACCACCAACTGATCCGAAATTTTCGGTGCAAGTTCATATATTAGAAATAAAGATTTCTATCCTTTCACTTTTCCAAAAATCACGTTTTATAACAAAAAGGGCAAAATAGTCAACTTTATGCATAAATCGGAAACATGCATTCGAATAGGCTAAGCATAGACTTAATCAAAGAAAATTCCAGAAAGTTTAACTAAAATAAAAATAGTCAAAAATACTTTCCAATACAGATCTCGAACATGCATGTACGAATCCGAATCGATAGTCTATGAAATAATCGTTTTACAAGACTTTCGGTTCCGATTCGTGTCTATACTATAGATTGTCGAGTTGATGATGATTAAAACACATTCTTATATGTGTTACAAGTTATTTATAATGATCAATCAGATTGCATGTCTCATATATTAACATTCAAGCTTATTTTTGCGAAAATCAATTCTGTTGACTTTTTAGAAACATGTTTGACTCGACAATTAGCATGCATATAGTGGGATTCAGATAGTGCCCTTTAGAGGGTTTGTTTCCCACATAAATACCAATCTATAACAGGTTTCAATTCGAGAAATGACTGAAAGAAATCCGTTTAATCAGAAAGTCAAAGCTTATGAACAAACAGTTTGACTTTTACTAATAATCGTAACAAGAACGAATTAGAGATTGAATTGAGAGCTTACAAGAGTCCTATAGATGTTTAGTGAACACTAGGATCGGCCTTGAGGATCAGATTAGCTCCAGGGGTCTGCCTTGAAGTTCTTGAATGTTGAGAGCACTTTGGTTACTAATGCAAATGTCCAAGAATGAGCTCAATAATCTGATTTATGGTGTTTTCCAGAGGTTATAGGTAGCACACTGTTGCTATAGCCATGCAAGCAATCCTATTGGAGCCCTTGGAGGTGGTGAAAGCTGTTTGCAACTAAAAATTCGGGCCAAATCAGCAGAATTCGCGAAACTGGGTATCTGGGCACCTTATACGGACCGTATGGTCCTTGCTTTACGGTCCGTAAGGACCTGGTCTGACCAGTAAGTTTCCATAATTGGCAGAAATGGCCCCTGGACTTGTACGCGATGTTTCGGCTACTTATCTCGACCCGTAAACCCCCAAACTTGGTTTTTAAGAACCTTAGGACATTTACCAACATGGTAATGTCCTCGGATAACTTTGCGCTCAACCGAAAAGCCATGAAATTCGACGTTGACGCTTTTAGTCCCTTAAGTACGGTTTTGGCCATAATTTTCTCATACGTTGACGAAACTTCATGAAATTTTAACCACATATTCCAGTGAGTATATTTTAGCTATACAAAGCTTCGGGTCCGCCAAAAGTTCACTCAGAGGTATAAATTAAACATGTTGACACTTTTGGCCCCTATAGTTTGAAATACTTCACTTTTGTGCAATTCCCGCGTCGTATGATCCATGAACCATCCGTTTAAGGTTATGAACATTATGTAGGGTTATCATAGAGTCTATTTATCCGTTGTTGACACTTTGGACCCTTACGTTCCATAGTTTTCACTGTTTGTCACTTTTAGTCCCTCTAAAGTATGTTTTCACATAACGGAACCTTATGACACGTGTCAAGACATTATTGGACGAAATTTTTCGAGGTGTCACATCCTCACCCCCTTAAAAGAAATCTCGACCCCGAGATTTATTCAAACAAATGGGGATATTTATCTTTCATCGTGGATTCCACTTCCCACGTGTATTCGGGACCTCTACGGGCATCCCACTTGACCTTAACAATAGGCACGTGCTTCCGTCGAAGCTTCTTCACCTGTCGATCCTCAATCGACAAAGGTTTTTCCACAAATTTTAGACTTTCGTCTATGTGTATATCTGTATGCGGTATAACCAGTGAATCGTCAGCGAAACACTTCTTCAAATTACAGATGTGAAACACATTATGAATGGCACTAAGCTCTTCAGGCAAGTTTAACTTGTAAGCGACTGCCCCGACACGTTCGATTATCTCGAAAGGTCCTATGTATCTTGGGCTTAGCTTGCCTTTCTTTCCAAATCGCATTACGCCTTTCCAAGGTGATACCTTAAGCAACACTTTTTCACCCACATCAAAGTGAAAATCTTTGCGCTTAGGATCCGCATAACTTTTCTGCCTATCCCTGGCAGCTTTCAAACGATCACGGATCTGAACGATCTTGTCTGTCGTCTCAAAGACGATATCTGGTCCAGACAACTGGACATCTCCAACTTCTGCCCAACAAATGGGCGATCTACACTTTCTACCGTATAGGGCCTCAAAAGGCGCAGCCTTTATGCTGGAATGGTAGCTATTGTTGTAGGAGAATTCAATCAGTGGTAGGTTCTTATCCCAACTACCACCTAAGTCGATCGCACATGCTCGAAGCATGTCTTCCAAGGTTTGAATAGTACGCTCGCTCTGACCATCAGTCTGAGGATGGTAAGCCGTACTAAAATTCAAACGAGTGCCCAATGACTGTTGGAAGCTCTTCCAAAAATGTGACGTATATCTAGTATCTCTATCAGAGATAATAGATATAGGTATACCATGTAGCGCTACTATCTTATCGACGTATAATTGAGCTAGCATATCGGAGCTATACGTCTCCTTGATGGGTAGAAAATGGGCTGACTTAGTCAGTCTGTCTACTATGACCCATATGGTATCATTTCCCTTTTTCGTCTTCGGCAGCTTGGTGATAAAATCCATTGTCACCATTTCCCATTTCCACTTGGGAATTTCAGGTTGCTGAAGCAAACCTGACGGCTTCTGATGCTCAGCCTTGACTTGCGCATAAGTCAAACATTTGGCCACATACTCGGCCACGGACTTTTTCAAACCAATCCACCAGTAGTTTGATTTCAAATCCTGGTACATCTTATCAGCTCCAGGATGAACGGAATATTTAGAGCTGTGGGCTTCCTGGAGGATAACATCCCGAAGTCCTCCATAAACTGGAACCCATATTCGTCCGTTTAGTCGTAGCATTCCATCTTTGTCGTGGGATAACTGCTCCTCAGTTACTCCCAACTTTTCTGCAGGATAGTTAGCTTCCAGCACAGCTTCCTTCTGTGCAGCTAACACCCTTTCATTCAAGTTATTTCTTATTTCAATGCGCTTGGCATTGATTCTGATCGGTTTAATCCTTTCCTTTCTGCTTAAGGCGTCGGCAACTACATTGGCCTTGCCTGGATGGTATCTTATCTCACAGTCATAATCGTTTAGAGTTTCCATCCATCGCCTTTGTCGCATGTTCAATTCCTTCTGATTGAACAGATGCTGAAGACTCTTGTGATCCGAATAGATTATGCACTTGGTTCCATACAAGTAGTGTCTCCATAGCTTTAAAGCAAATACAACCGCACCCAATTCCAAATCGTGGGTGGTGTAGTTCTTCTCGTGCACCTTGAGCTGTCGAGAAGCGTAGGCAATGACTTTGCCTTTCTGCATGAGTACACAGCCCATGCCAGTATGTGATGCGTCACAGTACACCACAAATTCCTCTATTCCATCAGGCAATGCCAGAACTGGCGCGTTGCTCAGCTTCTGCTTCAGAATGTCAAAGGATTCCTGCTGCTTAGGGCCCCAATCAAACTTAATCTTCTTACGGGTCAATGAGGTTAGGGGCGCAGCAATCCTTGAGAAGTTCTCGATGAATCTCCTATAATATCCTGCCAATCCGAGGAAACTGCGAATCTCGGTAGGCGTCTTCGGTTCCTGCCAGTTCATGACTGCTTCTACTTTAGCGGGATCTACTTGGATACCACGCTCGCTTACTACATGTCCAAGGAATTGGACTTCTCGAAGCCAAAATTCACACTTCGAAAATTTGGCATAAAGCTTCTCTTGATTCAGAAGTTTGAGAATACAACGCAGGTGTTTCTCATGGTCAGCTTGGCTCTTCGAGTAGATAAGAATGTCATCAATAAAGACTATGACGAACTTATCTAAATAAGGTTTGCAGACGCGATTCATGAGATCCATGAACGCGGCTGGTGCGTTAGTGAGCCCAAACGGCATCACTAGGAACTCGTAATGTCCATAACGAGTCCTAAACGCGGTCTTGTGCACATCTTCTTCTTTGACCTTCAATTGATGATAACCCGACCTGAGGTCAATCTTGGAGAAATAGCTGGCTCCTTGCAGTTGATCGAACAGATCGTCGATCCTGGGTAACGGATATCTATTCTTGATAGTGACCTTATTAAGCTCACGGTAATCGATGCACAGACGCATCGAACCATCCTTCTTTTTAACGAACAAGATTGGCGCTCCCCAAGGAGACGAGCTAGGTCTAATAAAACCTTTAGCTAAAAGCTCATCTAACTGCGTCCTCAACTCCTTCATCTCCGTTGGTGCCAATCTGTATGGTGCTCTTGCTATGGGCGCGGCGCCTGGAATTATGTCGATCCGAAACTCCACTTGCCTATCTGGTGGCAAACCAGGTAGTTCTTCAGGGAATACCTCAGGATATTCCGAGATAACAGGGATATCCTCAATCTTCGGCTTCGGCTCATCTATGGTAACTTGTGCCATATAAATGACACATCCCTTCTGCATGCACCGGGATGCCTTGAGCATGGACACTTGCTCGGGTAATCCATGCTGGGTATCTCCTTGAATAGTAAGTGACTCACCAGACGGAGTCTTAACTATTACTTGCTTTCTATTGCACAGAATCTGGGCTTGGTTACTCGACAACCAATCCATGCCTATCACTATGTCAAAACCAGCTAGCTTAAAGGGAAGCAAGGATAACGGGAAAGAATGATTCCTAATGGATATAACACATCCATCTAGAACAGTCGAGGCGGTTTCTATAGTTCCATCGGCTAATTCCACCTCATATTTCACGCTTAAGGTTTTAACAGGAAGGTTCAACAGTTTACAAAACTTATCATCTACAAACGACTTATCGGCTCCTGAATCAAACAAGACTCTAGCAAAAACATCATTTACAAGAAACGTACCGGTAATGACGTTATCGTCAAGGACTGCTTCCTTAGCGTCCATTCTGAAGACTCTCGCATTAGTCTTCTTCCCATCATCTGCTTTCTTCGCATTCTTTGGGCAGTTGGGCCGAATATGCCCCTTCTCGTTGCAACCGAAACAAGTTGCATCCTTCATTTTCTTGCAATCCACAGCTTTGTGATCTGTGGACTTGCAGATTCCACATCGTTTCTCTGAAGACTGGGATTTTGTTTCTAACCGACACCTCCCAAAGTGGTGTCTCCTACAAATCTTGCATCTGGGTTTCTCACCCGACTGATGATCACCTTTCCTAGACCCCGACCCTTTCCTGTGGTCGTTGTTCCCTCTATGTCGCTTTTCAGATCTTCGTGAGGTGTCATCCTCACGTTTCCGTTTGTTCTCCTCAGAGCTCTTCATGGCTCTCAATCTAACCACGTCTTGAGTGAGGGAGAGGGATAGATCAGCTACGGATCTAAATGTTGTAGGTCTTGAAGCCTTGACACTAGCCTTTATCTCCGGTGCCAGACCCCCAATAAATCGAGCAATCCTACGCGGCTCCGGGGTCACCAGATAAGGCACTAAACGAGACAACGTGTTGAACGTAGTAAGATACGCTTGACAATCGAGGTTCTTCATAACTAAGGATACAAAATCCGATTCAATTCGCTCGACCTCGTGCTGCGGACAGAAGTTCTCTTTAATCAGGGCCACAAACTGTTCCCATGACAAACCGTACAGTGTGGCCTTACCGGCAGCTTGTAGGAGTGACTTCCACCATGCTAACGCATCTCCCTTGAATAACTGGGACACGTACTTCACGACGTCCCTATCAGCACACCCGCTGATATCAACCACAGTATCCATCTCATCAATCCACGTCATGCAATCGACGGCCCCCTTTTCCCCAGTGAAATCTCTGGGCTTGCAAGATACAAAATACTTGTACGTACAGGACCTGCTGTACGTGTCATGTTTCAGCTTAATCTCCTGCTTTGGGACGCTGCTGTGGTTGGAGGAGTGATTATCATCCTCAGCTTTCTTTGGCTCACTCTTTTTAGATGGCGGCTTACTATGAGCCTCAGAATGAGTCTTGGGCTTTGCGTGCGGTTCTGTTCGGGTCCTACTCCGAGTACCACTAGATTCCCTGAATTGCCTATCCATAGCTTTGGCAACAGCGTTATCTATCAGTGCTTGCAACTCTGCACCGGTAATGTGAATCTTTGCATTATCTGAGTGTTCCCCAGAATGACTGTTGGTCTCCTCCGATTTGGCCATTGTGGCTTTAAGCTACAATAAAGGACAAGGTCTATTTAGAACCTAACAGTATCATCGTTCTAAACGATTTATTAACCACGGTATCAAGAACCTTAGCAGTTAATTTAATAAATTTCATTCAGGCTCTTATTAGCAATCAAGGAATGAAAATATATATATTGGCACCATAGGCCTAGTCACATGGACAATTACTAAATTATAAATTTAGATTTTTACAGGATTATAAATTGTATAATGAAACAAATAATCCTTTACTAGACAGAGAGTCATAAACCACAACTGTCACTATATGACATAGTCATAACCCGTAGGTATCAAGTCATTAATAGACTTGTATACAGATAAAATCTGTAGATAATTTATTAAAAAGGGTGGCTTGTGTGATTCTACCGATCACGCTTAGCCAGGAATGTTAACATGTTTTCAGATGTTAACAGGGAGTTGAATCTTTTCAACCAGGTTTTACCATCAGGGCCAGGCCTGTTAATAAGGCATTCAAGCTAGGTTATACCTTACTAAGATTCTTATAAATGGCAAATCAAATAAAAATTGATATTTTCCTTTATTTTAATATTATATTCATGCATATAAATAAAATGATAAATTCAAACTAGCCATTTCAAATTTCAAATAAGTACTAGTACATATTTTGCCCTAAACGGGACTTTGAAATAACATGAATAACATGAATAACATGCCCGCGCAGGGGCTAAACAAATAACAACAATAACAAAATAAAGTAAAGCAAACCCACGCAGGGGCCAACAGAACAGCATACCCACGCAGGGGTAGAATAAGATAGATATACCCACACAGGGGTAGAGTACAAGGATAGATGTCCACACAACAGGGACATAAGTACATGAGACAAAAATCGAAGGATTCAATGATCCCTCTTGCTCTTACCCTTGAGCAGGTCAAACACCTTCTTGAACATGCCACTGGTGCGACGGCGATCAGCTCGCATCTCGTGTTGAAACTCACGTCGCATGCTATCAATCCCATGCAGGATTTCCTGAACTTGCGGCGGCGACATCATAGGCGCCGGTGGCGGTGGCTGGTACTGCTGCGGCTGCGGTGGCTGGTACGGCTGCGGCTGCGGTGGCTGCTGGTAACCCGGAGGGTAACCAAAAGTAGACTGCCCAGCAGCCCAAGTGTCTCCCAATGGACCACTAGGAGGGAGTGAGCTGTAGTTCACAGCTTGCCAATAAGGGTCTCCTGTGTAATCATAACCCTGAGGGAAAACATGCTCGAACGGGTTAAACTGAGCGGCACTAGCATAAGCCGGAATCGGCTCTCCATAGTTCTGCGGCGGCAGAGGCGGGATCGGTACAGAAGTAACCTCCGATACGGGATGCTGAGACTCCCCTGTCTCGGACTCCCTGGGAAGAGACGTGTAGCGGCTGCTACCAACATGTGGAGGGGTGCCTATGCGAATCCCTCCGCGCGTAGACATGCGCGCATTCCTCCTAGGCCTCTGAGGCGGAGGAGGTAAAACTGGTGGCGGCGGTGGTGACGGAGTGATCACGTCACGCCACAGGGCCTCAGATAGGTCCTGCGGTAGAGGCGGCTGCTGCTGAAGCTGCTGCGAGTGGTGCTGCGAGTGCACCGGCGAAACCTGGTGAGACTGGAGCATCGGAGAGTTGTGGCTGGGGGTGAAATACCAATCATGCTGCTTAAATCTCTCCTGAAAGCTGTCCCCACCATTGTAGGGTGATCCCCTAAATGGCGACCCATCCGATATCTCAATCGGATGGTTAGGCGTACCTGATGGTGGTAGCGAGGGGTCCGTATCCTCGTCGACGTCCATCTCGTGACCACCAGAAAAGTGGTCCTCCGGTCCAAGTGGGTTATGACCCACTGGCTCATCCACAAAAGCATCAGGGTTATACAAACCCTGGTAGACTGGTGCTGGATACTGGTGCGGTGACTGATGCAAAGGTATGTAGGATCCATGCGAACCATGGGGCTCATTCTCCGAGTGGGGCCCAAACGAGTGGGGTAAAGACGGTGAAGTGCTGGCGGATACCGAGTGTCTAGCAGGCTCGGCGAAAGACCTCCAAAGGTCGTTGGCGGCTGTGTTGTGCGTGGCGGATGGTGCTCGCCTATGTGAGGGCCCTGCCTCATGGTCGTGGGTTGTGGCAAATCCTCCTCGACCTCTCATTCGTGGCGGCATAGTGATCCTGTCAAAAGTCAAACAAGTTGCACAACAAAATATATAAGACAATGCAAAATAATAATAAAAATAAATTAAACGAAAAGTTGAACAATTCCTAAGTTCTTTGTCTAGACTCGAAAATCGAGGAATGTGCAATTGTGTAACTGAGATTAAACACAAAAGACTAGTGTTTAATTCACTCAGCGTTGGCTCTGATACCAACCTGTCACACCCCGATTTCCACGTGTCACCGGTGGGCCCGGTGTGGGGTACAGTGACGTAGTTGGCATCGTCATAGACAATCAACACAATATAATAATGCACAGCGGAAGCAGAAAAGATACATTTCAACTTTTAAATAATTTGCAATAATAAATATCACAGTAGTTGAAACGGATCCACAGGCGGATCAAATAAAAATGGAAATAAATAGTTCAACAGATAATTGTCGTCCGAGCTTGCGAGACTATAGTGGACGCTCTTAGGAAACAACCAGCCTATTTCCGTATAGTACCTGCACTTAACCTTTTGGGAAAAATACGTCAGTTTACACTGGTAAATACAAATCGACTGACTCATTTTGAAAATGATTGAAAATTTGATTTAAATGCACAAGGCATAAATATTTTTATTAACTTGGGATAATTATATAATATAAACTTGTGAACGAATTACATGCACTTATATCTCTGGTGGCCCGGGATCTGCTGTCCGGGCTAGAGATTAAATGACACACCACATTAAAGAGTTATACACGTCGGGTGTACGCCTACACCCCGTGCTCTGGTCGTGGCCATCTCGTAAGAAAATGCCAAGGATATCCGGGACACGGTCAATAACCCCCCAAAGCCTTTAAGTAAGACAAAACTGTTTAAACGAAGTCGCACAAGCTATTCAAGACTGTACACCTATAAGGCGCAGGACTTGTGCGCCCGATCAAGCGGTATTTTAAATACCGTACCCCAAGCCCGTATAGGGAAAATAAGTCAAAATGTATTTACCTGAGCAAGTATAAGTCACAAATGATAAGTGTTGGTAGCTTTTACCGGGCCTCCTAATCTGGAACAAAGGTTTATAATTAACCTATTAGATTCCTAACGGCCTTTTATTTAAGCCTAAGCTTTGACCGGTTAGTTTTAGGAATGATACGGTTTACGCACGATTAAGCGAAAGACCGGGTAGAATGTGATTTAGACCCGACAAGTTTGAATACTTGTATAATATGGGTATACTACATACATTCTGGATTTTGAAATAAAAATGATATCGTTTGACCCGTTTCGGTCAATTTACGCAAACTAGTTACGTAAACCGAACCGAACGCGAAAAGGGCGATACGGGTAGACAAATGATTCAAATGCAAGTTCCCTGAGGTAATATGCTTAAAACATAATATTATATCAGTAAGTTATGTTCTATATTGCCCGGAATAATTTTAAACCCAATTTATGCCTTAGAAGGGCATTTTGGTCATTTAAAAGATAATAAAAGGGTAAAATTTGAAATCTGAGTTTCGGGTCTGGTTCATACAGTAAATATACTTAATATAACATATTATATCAGTAGGGTATGACCCATATACCAAATTTATCATTTAAAACCAAACTATGCACCGTAGGGGTATTTTAGTAATTTCGCAAGGGCTAAAAATGCCAAAACTGGAAGTCTGAGTTCATATACTTATACTTACTGTTTTTATATGAAAATATGCTAAACACATCAGTAGGTATAGGTCTTATATGTTTAAAACAAGTATAACGCTTACTATGCGCTTAAAACGCTAAATATGCGATTTAAGGGCGTTTTCGGGTTTTCAAATAAAATCTGAGATTTTTATATTTCCAGAATACTTATAATAATTTATTCATCATATAAAATCAGTAGAAAAAGGTTTCGGGTCAAAAGGATGTGTAAAACTCATTTTATGGCTAAAACGGTCAAAACCGACATAAGCCGAAATGACTAGGCGATCTAGGATCCGTTCAGCCAAAAATCAATTAAAAATCATCAAAATTCCCAGAATATTATAATACATCAGTTGGTAAGAAGTTTTGTACCAAAACGTGGCCAGAAACGGGTTCTATGCGAAAAGGACCGTTTATGTAAATTTATAATATAATTTTACGCTAATGGCCATAACTCACAATCTGGACCGCCAACTGATCCGAAATTTTCGGTGCAAGTTCATATATTAGAAATAAAGATTTCTATCCTTTCACTTTTCCAAAAATCACGTTTTATAACAAAAAGGGCAAAATAGTCAACTTTATGCATAAATCGGAAACATGCATTCGAATAGGCTAAGCATAGACTTAATCAAAGAAAATTCCAGAAAGTTTAACTAAAATAAAAATAGTCAAAAATACTTTCCAATACAGATCTCGAACATGCATGTACGAATCCGAATCGATAGTCTATGAAATAATCGTTTTACAAGACTTTCGGTTCCGATTCGTGTCTATACTATAGATTGTCGAGTTGATGATGATTAAAACACATTCTTATATGTGTTACAAGTTATTTATAATGATCAATCAGATTGCATGTCTCATATATTAACATTCAAGCTTATTTTTGCGAAAATCAATTCTGTTGACTTTTTAGAAACATGTTTGACTCGACAATTAGCATGCATATAGTGGGATTCAGATAGTGCCCTTTAGAGGGTTTGTTTCCCACATAAATACCAATCTATAACAGGTTTCAATTCGAGAAATGACTGAAAGAAATCCGTTTAATCAGAAAGTCAAAGCTTATGAACAAACAGTTTGACTTTTACTAATAATCGTAACAAGAACGAATTAGAGATTGAATTGAGAGCTTACAAGAGTCCTATAGATGTTTAGTGAACACTAGGATCGGCCTTGAGGATCAGATTAGCTCCAGGGGTCTGCCTTGAAGTTCTTGAATGTTGAGAGCACTTTGGTTACTAATGCAAATGTCCAAGAATGAGCTCAATAATCTGATTTATGGTGTTTTCCAGAGGTTATAGGTAGCACACTGTTGCTATAGCCATGCAAGCAATCCTATTGGAGCCCTTGGAGGTGGTGAAAGCTGTTTGCAACTAAAAATTCGGGCCAAATCAGCAGAATTCGCTAAACTGGGTATCTGGGCACCTTATACGGACCGTATGGTCCTTGCTTTACGGTCCGTAAGGACCTGGTCTGACCAGTAAGTTTCCATAATTGGCAGAAATGGCCCCTGGACTTGTACGCGATGTTTCGGCTACTTATCTCGACCCGTAAACCCCCAAACTTGGTTTTTAAGAACCTTAGGACATTTACCAACATGGTAATGTCCTCGGATAACTTTGCGCTCAACCGAAAAGCCATGAAATTCGACGTTGACGCTTTTAGTCCCTTAAGTACGGTTTTGGCCATAATTTTCTCATACGTTGACGAAACTTCATGAAATTTTAACCACATATTCCAGTGAGTATATTTTAGCTATACAAAGCTTCGGGTCCGCCAAAAGTTCACTCAGAGGTATAAATTAAACATGTTGACACTTTTGGCCCCTATAGTTTGAAATACTTCACTTTTGTGCAATTTCCGCGTCGTATGATCCATGAACCATCCGTTTAAGGTTATGAACATTATGTAGGGTTATCATAGAGTCTATTTATCCGTTGTTGACACTTTGGACCCTTACGTTCCATAGTTTTCACTGTTTGTCACTTTTAGTCCCTCTAAAGTATGTTTTCACATAACGGAACCTTATGACACGTGTCAAGACATTATTGGACGAAATTTTTCGAGGTGT